>NC_091124.1:50962500-51147500 GCF_040183065.1 Periplaneta americana
TCATAATATCAGCTAAAAATGTAAATCGTACTGGTAATCATTTTTAGGAATGATGTCCAAAAGAAGAAATAGAATAATTAAAGTGCAATAGTATTCTTTTCTTAGCAGAGTTTAAAAAAATTAGCATTGAAGTTTAATATTACTGAAACTTCTAATATGTAAATTTTATGGAAAACTTGTGGAAGTTTGCATACGGAAAGTAAGTTATTGATGATGGGGTTTTAAAAATTGATGATTCAGGTTTGTATGAAGTTAACAGTGCAGAGTATTAAAACTCGTTCAGAACACTTAACACAACTTAAGGTAAATTAATGCAATAACAATCTTTAGAGCTGTGAGTTTCGAAATTGAGTATTTTCTATACTTAAATGCATGCTAACTCTTCCTGTACAAATGTATAAGTGATGTAAAAAAAAAAAAAAAAGTTTTCAAGCAATTGTGGTGAGATACTTAATTCTAAAATACTAATTTTATGTTTTAAATAAGGAATAAATTCTGTAGAAAAAATTTCGAACCTTTTACTGATATTACGGTAATCAGATTCAAAATGGAAGTGCTTTTGTGATTGTGGGCTTGGTGACACTCATTGTTCACAGTTGTTTTTCCATACAGACACCAAATTATGTGTGATAATTATTGTATAGATCTAAAATTTGTATCTTATGTTACTTTACCGCAGGTATAATATACACCATTTGCAGATGTTTATAATAATGTTGTACAGACTTAAAATTGTTATATGTAATATATATTTCAAGTAAGGTTTAACAAATAATACTTTTTGTTATAACTGAAGACAATCTCCTAATGTCGTAAAATTAATGAAATTCATGTATGCCTTATTTCTTTCTAATAAACATGGTAAGGTTAGGATTTATTCTGTCTCCCATAAGCAGGCTTCTTAATTTTTTGCAAAGTTTTGTGGTGATATAGTTTGGATTTAAGGCACTCTTGTACTCTAATGTATTCTGAATTGATACTGTGTAATTTCAGGTATATCATTGTTGCTATTCATACAAGTGCATTAAGATTTTAAACTACCGGTATAGTTTTGTAGAAATGGTTTTCAAAATTAAGTTGATTATTGAATTTTTCGAGGTCCAAATAATAATCTAATAAAAGGACTAGTTTGAATAACAAAGTTTTTAGTATACTTCTGTCACTCATAGTTATTTGATAGAAGTAAACTTCAGATACCGTGCAACTGTACTTACATTTGGTATGGTTTATTGGAGATGTTTGCAATGACAAACAAAATAGTGTCAAGCACCTGTGTGTAACAGCTGATACATAAATGTATTTACTTGGCTGTACATACACTACTTCATTACTCATGCATTATATACAAGAGAAACTCAATGCCCAGAGAAACAAATGTCGAGTGTTTACAGTTATATGAGGACAGTGCCAGATTATTAATTGCAATGAAAATTAAGTTATGATTTGCCTTTTACCCTTTATTATTAAATTTAATAAAATATATCACCATGCTAACAGTTAACTAAGCATAATGATCAATGTGTAGGGTAAATAATTACAGTAAGACCACGATTTTCTGTGACCACGAATTAACGTAAACTCACATTTAATGTAAGTAATTTCAGGTCCTAAAAAATGATTCCATAAGAACAAAGTATTTTCTTATCTGGTTTAATATACTGTATATATGCCATTGAATAAGCCGAGAGAAAATTAAAAAAATGTTTGAGGCGAAGCAGTACCAACCTTATTTCAAATAGTGCACACACCCAGTTTTCTTCTCTAAATTCCAGAAGAAATATGCGCGAAATATTCGCGTATATATGGTAATTTGCTTTAGAATAAAACCTGCATTTAGCGTTTAAAAAAAATCAAGTTCCCGAATTTTTATTCCTCATTTTAATAATATTTTAGAAACATAAGAAATTGTTGAAGCTTGCAGTCATTCGGTACTTGGAAATTTTAGCATGGGCATATCTTAGCAGAGCTGATGTAAGATGATGATTCACGTGGTTTGAAACCAAAGACCACTTGACCTTTGGTCTTCCTGACTTCCTGTTATTTGCTTGATGTTGGCTACAGTGGAAGTTTCAAGTTTCTCCCCTCTGCAAGCTCACCTGAAATGCAAATGCTTTAAGCTAAGTGACCTCACGTTACTTTCTTTGAATTGTGTTTTCATTTTATTTTAGGCGCTTACACAATAATAAACTGCATAAAACTACCTACTAATGACAGCACGTCTGTCTGTCTGTCTGTGTGTCTGTCCATACAAATATAACAACTTACCATCCATGGAACTGCTTTGTACAAAATTTTATATTTTATTTTTTAACTAAATCTTGTTAAACCATTTTGATTTTTTTTTTTTTTTAAATCTCACATGTTTAACAGCCCCTTTAGACAAAGTTGGAGATATATTTTTCAATATATATGTATATAATTCACACACGTGTATAAGGCCAGTATTAACATATGCAACTGAAACTCGAGCAGAAACAAAAAAAAACTGCAAAAATGATGACAACAACAGAAATGAGGACATTACGAAGTATTGCTGGCGTTACGTTACATGACAGACAGATGAATGATGAGATTGGGGAAAAATGTGGAGTGCAGGACGTGACAAAATGGATCAAGACTAGAAGAAAAGGATGGCGGGATCATGTATTAAGGATGACAGAAGACCGACTCCCGAAAATCGCAATGAAAGGAAAGTTGGACACCCCAAGACCTTTGGGATGACCCCCTAAACGGTGGAAGGAAAGTTGGACAGCAACATCGGATTAAGACAGCAAAGTTGGAAAATACAGGATTTATCCTAAAACACGAGGAAGAAGAAGAAGAATTCACACACACACATATATTATATATATATATATATATATATATATATATATATATATATATATATATATCCAAACCCAATCATCGGAATATTAGATAATTTTGTATTTATATTTATTTATATTTGTATAATTGTATTTTTTACCATTGAATAAAGAAAATCTAAATATTTAACTAAAAGGAACCAGCCATATTTCTTCATCCGTTTTCAAGATCCAAAGAAAAATGTGGTGTGGAGTACAAAATGGACCCCCTCCCCCAGTTTCCGAGGGTTAACGTGTTTCAACAAGACAATGTTTCATAAGACTGGCTTTAGCAGAGCGTAAATGAGGAGGAAGATGTAAAGAACTGACTCCCAAGATGTACCCTTGGTAAAATGGTGATTGTAATGAAGACGATGAAGAAATGAAACCTACTCCAACATTCAGTGAAGCTGTTGCCAGTGTAGACGTTGTTAGAAATTATGTAACATCATTTAAAGTGGATGATTCTGTTGTAGCCAAGATAAACCAATGGGAAAGTAGCGGAACATTTTGAACTTGAAGCACAGTTGTGCTAAAAAGGAAACAATAGTTTTTTCGTTATCGCGTTAAAAAAAAATTAGGTGTGTTGGTAAATATTCAGATTAGCTAGGCGAGTACATTTTCGGGGCCTGGTGTATTAAAATTTTGTCAAATACTGCCTATGTTATATGGAGGAATTTCTAGAAAATTGTGTATTTCATTAACTGAAAATAATGTAAACTCTCGTGTAAGGGTTTTTTTTTTTTTTCACTGAAAAACTTTAAGTAGGTGCTTTACTAAAATTTAAATTACATCAGCTGGCTGTACATAGCATACACAACCAAGTGGTCCGTGGTTCGATTCCTTCTCCATGGTGTCTCTACACCATGCTTAAAACATTCGTAAGGAAGGCCTGCTTTGTGAAAATGTCTAGTATGTTGGTTCAAAGGCATACCCTCTCATATTTCACATTGGTTCCTGAGTTGATATTAGAAGAGGTAAAACAGTCAAAGAAAGGAAGAAAGATCTTGAATACCGGTACTTAAGCAATGTTCATGATTATTTTAATAAAATTGTAATAAGATTTTCTTCTTTAAATATGTATACAGTATTAATAATCTGTGCACAGTTTTAGTCCTACTGTAACGAACTGTACATTTCGTGAAGTGAAATAGTTTTGCTAAATGTGATGAGGTACAGCTTTAAAAGATCACAGTTTACTGTTTGAAAACAGACTATACAATTTTTTCCATTGACTACATTATTGTTATCGAGATGTACAGTAACTGAAGAGTGTCTGCCTGTATGAGTGTTAGCATTTGGTAGAGAATATATTAAGGTCAAGGCTTTTAGTGATTTTTTTAGGTGTCTGTTACCTGAATTGAGTTATCAAGTGTTAAGTTTTACAACCATTATAAATTATATTTTATACGAAGTCTTCTATGTTTGTCAGTTTGGGATTATTTCGAGAATTATAATTTAGTGTGAAATATAAATATTGAAATCGGTATAGGTAAGTTCTGAGATGAATGAATGGGTATTTGTAAATAAAAGATTGTCATATACGTCAGATGCTTCGAAAAACTAGTTTCCTACTTAAGGTGTGTGGTATATGTATTTCAAACTTTGTCTTCCTCACTTCCATACGTTTTGCTCTTGAGATTTCTTCTCGATTTTTTCAGTCTCACCATTCACGAAAACCAGTTGGCAAGAAGTGGGTTTGTTTTATTTTTGTGGAAACGTTTTTTGGAAAAAACATTTCATTAAAATTTTCTTCGAAGAGTTAATATAAACTTTCTGAAAAATTTATTTTGGAAAACAAGCGATTGTTCATTCTGTGCGATGAGTAAACAGGTGATGTATAAAATCGGATTTAAAAAAAAAAAATGTCATTTTCATCACAGAGAACTTAACTATCAGTCACTAAAAATATATTTATGGTACTCTTCACTACTATCGCCAGTTTAATTGCAAGATTTTGGAGTTAAATTGGGTAAAAATTAAGCTTTGGTACACCACTTCACTTCATACCATCTTTGAAATAACTGGGGTAACCTCAGGACTACTTGTCACAGAACTCGGCCTGTCATTCAGCTAAACTCTTTAACCTTGTCATAGTGTAAACCTTGATGCATCGCTGTCATTGCTCTTGTGGTTGCAAAGTGGTGTATAATGGTGTATCCGAACATAATATTCAATTTAAAATTTTCAGGACTGTCTTTCACATTTTGATGCACTCAGCATCAGTATTTTAATTGGGGACAAAATAAAAAGAAAAAAATTATATTTCCCGATTTACATATTTCATAAGTTACACCGCTGCAAGGTAAAATGTACACAAAACAAATTGTTTAAAATTATTTTCTAGTAATATAATATTAGTGCCTTCAGAAAATTGTTAAAGAAGTGATCTATAAACATAGGAATGGAAAATGATCGAGAATAAAAAACATATTGCTCTAACACTATGGCTATTTTAAATTCAATAGAACATAACCTACGTCATTGGTGATTATTTTGTGTTTTAGGCTACTAAGTAATTATTATGATTGTTTAATTTTTTATTGTTGAAGATTGCAGCTGAACAGTAATAGTATTATATGCAGCCAGAACTTGGCTGTACAGTACGAAGATTAGAAGCTATAGGTTATTATTATTATTATTATTATTATTATTATTATTATTACTATTATTATTATTATTATTATTATTATTATTATTATTATTATTATTACTATTATTATTATTATTATTATTATTGTTATGTTATTATTACTATTATTAAATTAACAAAAATCGGGCGAAATTACCATACGGAGAACAATACACCGTGTTCCGCTTATAAGTATAACAAAAGAAATAGCTATAACTTCTGAATTAATACAAGTATATAGTTGAAACCAACTGCTACAAAGAATGAAAACTGGGAATTTTTGTTACCTTATGTTCCATAAACCTCAACATGGCTTCCATTGGTGGCACGGGAAATATCCAACCGGTATTCAACCTCGACCCAAGTGTTATGAAGCATCTGTGGTGTAACATTGTTGACAGCAGCATAAATTCTTTCTTGTAAGTCTGCCAAATCACGTACTGGCGTCCTGTAGACCTGGTCCTTAACAAACCCCCACAGGAAAAAATCAGGTGGTGTTAGATCTGGTGATCTGGCAGGCCATGTGATGTACGGTGATCCTCTTCCGATCCATCTTGCAGGGAATTGTTCGTCTAAGAATGTGCGAACCATGTTGGCAAAGTGTGGTGGAGCCCCATCTTGCTGGAAAATTGCTCCATCTGGGAGTTGTGGCACAGCATACAGTTGCAACATATCCAGGTACGTGTTTGCAGTGACTGTCTTTTCAGCAAAGAAATAGGGACCAATGATTCTGTCACGCATGATCCCACACCAAACATTCCATTTAGGGGAATCCCGTTGGTGTTCAATTACGACACTTGGATTTTCCGACCCCCAGATGCGACAATTGTGTCGGTTTACTTTTCCACTGACGTGGAAGGTTGCCTCATCTGAGAAACAGACTCGAGTTAGAAATGTGCAAGATGGGGCTCCACCACACTTTGCCAACATGGTTCGCACATTCTTAGACGAACAATTCCCTGCAAGATGGATCGGAAGAGGATCACCGTACATCACATGGCCTGCCAGATCACCAGATCTAACACCACCTGATTTTTTCCTGTGGGGGTTTGTTAAGGACCAGGTCTACAGGACGCCAGTACGTGATTTGGCAGACTTACAAGAAAGAATTTATGCTGCTGTCAACAATGTTACACCACAGATGCTTCATAACACTTGGGTCGAGGTTGAATACCGGTTGGATATTTCCTGTGCCACCAATGGAAGCCATGTTGAGGTTTATGGAACATAAGGTAACAAAAATTCCCAGTTTTCATTCTTTGTAGCAGTTGGTTTCAACTATATACTTGTATTAATTCAGAAGTTATAGCTATTTCTTTTGTTATACTTATAAGCGGAACACGGTGTATTTGAAAATTATAAGCAGAGATTACTAGAAATGGATTTTCTCTCTGGCAGTGAATCAGATCATAATGAATCGAAACTAAAAATGAAATTAGGGTAACATCACAGTCTAGTATATACAGTTACGAAGCTTCAGTTGTGAGGGTGCTAGAAACAATAGACTGTGGCGGTACTATTTCGCATTGTCTGTAATGAGGCGATATTAGCGATCCTAGTGGTTAGCAACTATCTATGGATGCATATTTACTACGTATTAAGCTTCGTGACTGTATATACTAGACTGTGGTAACATTCTAATCAAGAAAAAAAAAGAAAATGAAGCTAACCAAGGCATAGTAAAGCATTATTAGTGCAAGATCTGAATTTCATATTTCAAATGAGCTTATCTGCATGTTGGTGAATATAGTAGGCGTTGATTCAGGTAACAGTTTAAAAAAGGAACATTTCTAGTATTAGCACAGTCTAGTATATATAGTCACGAAGTTTGAGTTTTGAGGGTACTAGGAACAATAGACTGTGCAGGTACTATTTTGCATTGTCTATAATGGAGGCGATATTAGCGATCCCAGTGATTAGCAACTATCTATGGATGCATATTTACTACGTATTGAGCTTCGTGACTTTATATACTAGACTGTGATATTAGTTGGTATATCGTAATTTTTTATTACGTGGAACAGTAGTTTGTGTACTTGCCATATGCAGAATGAGTGAGTAGGATATGCCACTGAAATGCAAGTAAAGAAATTTTCATACTCAACATACAAGAGTACCATTACTGGTTATTCTACAAACCTGTACCATATTAAATAAGATAACCTGAATTCTGCCCTAAGCTTTAACCTTACTTAGGGCACTAATAATATGTTGACATGCAATGTGTCTGTGTAGATCATGAACTATGTGGTTGATGTAAGAAGAGCTTAAGTGACTACCGACCAATACAAAGGCTAGCCACGATTTGTAATTGAAAATATGTGACCCGTTGCGCGAAAAGGAACCTAAAGTCGTGAAAGGAAATTTTACAGGAGAACAAAATAAATTTGCGGTGTAAAAACTGCATTTCTATGTTTTTACATCTTGCACTACCTGTAGGCTTTTTTTTTTTTTTTACATACTAAACTAGGACGCAGTTTTTCACAGTGCTTCTTAAATACCGGTACCTAAATCTTTCTTATATTGGCAGTTGCTAAGAAAACAAGGGAAAACTTTAATTGCATTTTTCTCGAAAAGTACATAATGTAATATCAACATTCCATAAGTCATATATTAAAAACTATTGCACCTAGAACCATGAATTTTTTTAAATGCTCAATATTTCATCCTCTTTTTGAAATCACAAAAAAAAAAAATAAATAAATAAAAAATCCGACTTTAGGTCCCATTTCCTGCAACTAGTCACATATATAATTTTACTGATGGGTATAAGGTAATTTGGTAATTCTTCATAAAAGCTACACTGATGTCGAATATTCCCCAATCCAAGAAGCATTCAGACAATGTGGAAAGATGGGAGACTTTAGATTGGGAAAGGAGAACTGTGTAAGGAAATGGAGGAGAGAGAGGGAAGATTAAAAAAGTTTGTTTTGGTAGATGTCACTTGCATCTACTCCTCTTGAACTGTCTTCTCTCTCTCTTTTCTCTGATTTTTTTTCTCATCTCCTGCCTTCTTTTTCTCTCTGTGTGATGTTCCTGTAATCACAAGATATAATTACAACTTTTTAATTATAAATTTCTTACCCGAAATAGACTCGAATCAGCCATCCTTGGATCCAGAGTCTGAGAGAAATTACACCGAACTACCCATGAGAGTTTCTTGTATGATGATCCTCATATCTTGAAGGTCCAGGAGAAATAATGTTTGAAATGGAAGGGGTAACAAACTGCCATAATGAATGGGAATTATGAATAGGCGTATGATTTAATGAAGAGATAATATTGGTGGTAAAAGTAATTGGTCCGTTGAGAATATGGCATGTAATAGTTGTAATGTAGAATTGTTTAATTGTCTGGAACTTAATGAATTGGCTTATGTGAACTGAAAGTTTTTGATTGTGTTATTTTGAAGGGAAATAACGAAGTCTTGGAAAGGCAGACAACTTGTGAGCATTGTGGCAGAAATGCAATTTGTCCTGGACCTCTTGGCAAAGTGGAATCCCAAGAAAGACATTATTAGGCCTCGGATTTCTATTACCTAAAAACTGAACTTATGCCCGAAAAATACCAAAATATAACAAAAATTTGGAAATAAGACACAAAACAAATGAAATATTTTCAAAAAATTAGTTAGAAACCCTTTTTATTCACCATTCTACAAAATTGTTTTTTTGTCCCCCCCCCCCCAAATATTAACTCCTTGTATTAGCCAGTTCAACCTATGAAAATAGGAGAGGGAAAAGGGATGAAAAATGTGCAGAGTCTGTCCTCTGCATGACTAATTCTTTCACAGCTATGTTACCAGAGTCGTTGACTGTTCATGAATTACAACCTGGCAGTAACGGGATTGAAACCTCTTATGCGTCATATATTTAGAAGGGGTGAATGGGATAAAGGCTAGACAACCAGCAACAATCTGGCCATAGTCCTGACATTTTTTGTCTTTGTATTTTGGTGTTGACAACTTACTGCTGGCGAATCCACTTCAAACTTTAATTAACCAAATAATATTTCTAAGGAAAGGAAATCCAAAATAAATAATCAAACGCAAACAATATCTTGTCATTATTGACACAAAATATGTGAATAAAATTTGGAGAACTGTTAAAACAATTCATTGTAATATGACCAAAAATATTTCTTTATACAATTTTTTGATCAAATATTACTTATTGCTAAAATATGCATATATATGACCAATAAAAGTTGTGTCATGGTGTCCAGAAAAGCTAGAAAAGTGTTTAATTTAACTTAAGTTAGTAAAAAGAGACAGAATGAAATATGACATAATAGGTAACCGAGTAATTAAACTTCAATAGAAATGTTTTTCTTCGTGGCATATGATATACAGGGTGGCGTAAAAGTAACTACACACTTAGGGAATGTATGTTTCTAGGTTGGTAGGACGTACTACGTACGTTGATATGGTTGGTAGAAAACAGAAAATGATGCGTAGTGTTAACAAATGAATCATTTATTTATTAACCATAGTAACTTAGTTCTGACAACACAAGTAATAGTTTTCACAAAATGTTAACGAAAGAAGAAAGAATGTTCGCTTTGAAGACTGCTTACCAAAACGGTTTAAGTGTTGTACTGAGGGAATAGAGAGAACATTTCGAGTCAAATCCACCAACATGTAAGGCTGTTTACAATTTAATTCATAAATTTGAAACTGAAGGTTCTGTTTTGAATGCACCTCACAGTGGGCGACCTATACTGTTTTCGCTGTAAGAAAAATCCTAATGTAAACATAAGCACGTGGCTGTCATACCCGTGATTGGCTCCCAGTCGAAACACTCACATTACGCGGGAAAATATAGTTCGTATTTGGAAACCACAATCTTGTATTATTTGAAAATAAAAAATAGAATTCTAGTTGTTAAATACAATGAAATATTTAACTTCACTCATATGTAAAACGCTATGTAAAAGAAAAGCTACTTTTATATGTTGTTATGTACTATGAACGCAGATGAATACCAACAGTAATACCGAGGTAGTCTGTTCTTGTAACAAGCTGGCGTCACTTGAGCTCGTACCGTAGTTCACGTAAGCACGTGGTACTGAAATATGGCTTCTGTATCCTCAACTGTCCATTGTGAAGACATAAGACTTGAAAATAATTTAATTACTGTAATTATAAAGTAAATGTTTCCTAAGCAAATGAATGCATAGTAGTGAGGTTAGGCCTACTTGACGAGTAACGGGAAATGTTTAACATGAAACAGAATGTACAACAGTAGGCGGGAACACGTACTGAGAGAATCTATGGCGCAAACAGTGGCCAATGACGCCTCACTTCAGTCACGTGCTGTTGTTTACATTAGGATTTTTCTTACAGCGAAAATATTATAGGACAACACGAACCGAGGAAAATGAACTCAATATCGTCCACAAGACGATTATCAGTACAGTTCTCACAAATGTCACATTGGTCAATCCAAGGATATTGCATCAGCAGATCTTCAAAGTGTACATTCCACGCCTGATACATGGGTTGCTGGAAGATAATTCAGACAAGCGGCTACAATTTTGTGAAATTATGCTCGATCAATATCGATATGACCAAAATTTCTTTCTTAACATTTTGTGGTCTGATGAGGCCACATTCAAGTTATCGGGACATGTAAACCGATGTAATTGTATTTACTGGTACACTGAAAACCAACAATCTGGACAACATTCAGCTGTGTTTGCATGTGCGTCAGAGTGTTCTGGGTAGACTTCAATGGTGTATTGATAAAGAAAGGAGACAGTTTGAATATTAAAAGAAGTGATGTGTACTGTAATTTGTTGGTATGGCCTGTATCATGTTCAAATTATTCAAAATTAACATAAGTGAAGTAAGTGTGTAGTTACTTTTGCGCCACCCTGTATATTGATGAAGATAGTGGGGAAGGAAAATGAGTGGTGTACCACATGGTGGGGGTGGGAAGGGAGGTGCTTGTTCAGTGAATATGTCGTACTTACATCACTAGTCCGTAAGGATATATGAATAGCTATGAAACAGTTTTTATAAATTATTTGTGGCCGCTGACTAGAACCATACACCTCACAGAAACCATTGAAGAAGAAGAAAAAGTGCCTCCTTTGAGTGTAGCTTTTATGAATATTCTTCAATTTTGAAAGTTAACGGTCTTGGCCCTTAATAGAAGCTTCAAAACGTGCACTGTAGAGTTGATCAATCTCTGTTTGTATGTTCCTTTACCTGTTTAAATCTTCGAGTCTCTCCATCTTGTATTATCATTTCTTCAGTCTCTAGTGACCTTTGAGATCGTGTTCTTACTCATTGCATGTCGAAAAGATTGAATTGGATATTTTAGGTGGTTAAGGAACTTCTCTCATTAGTGAATGTGAAAATGCTGGTTTAAGAATTTGACTGATACGGTACACGGAGAAGTTAATTACTTGTCTACTTTCACATAGAGACAATCACTAACTTGTGGATTGTGTAGATAATAAAAGTGCAATATTTTGATGTACCGTACTGTAATTATATAGATTGGTCATTTTAATGTGTACAGATTTAACATAAATCTTGTTGAAATGGGCCTACAAACATTATCATGTATATATTATGTCATTTCAGGTACTGAAATCAATATTCATTGTCGTTGCTCAGGAAAAATTTTTAACTCATGATTTTTGACGGAAGTACAATGGTTAGAAATTTAATTTTGAAACAAAATATTTCAGGTTTTTAAAACCCCTCATGCCAATTTTTTAAACAAAATGTAGATAAATAGCAATGAATTAGGCAGGATAGTGACCATTTGTGAATTTTAACAATTTCACTGTGGACAAAGCCCTTGTACAATAAATTGTTCTTATAGCACCGTAAGTAACAAAATGTCTTTAAATGCAGCTGTGAAATATGAGAGAACATCATATGACGTGATTGAATAACAAATACTTTTGTTATTTTGGTAGCACACTTTATAAGAAGAAAGAGGAACATATGCAGTGATAGAACGCCGAACTAATTTAATTTGTTTGCAATTTGCAATGTTAAATCTTCAACGTGCCTGTCTAACACTTCAGTATAAATTAATAATTTAAATGAAAATGAATTGTACATTTTTAAATATTGCACGTGTGCCTTGCATCCTATTTGAGTAATCAGTTGAAATGTTGTTACTAAGAACTATGTAAATTGTGGTCTTATTCCATTTAAATAATTGTAGCCCATGAATAACAGAGGAGAGTATTAATTTCTTACTTCAAAATTTAACAATACATGTCTGAAAAATAGGCCCATTTCAACGTGAAATTGAGTGTAATAATTTTTACAGATGTTGATGTTATGTAAGTATGTGTAATAATAATAGTAGTAGTTTAGGAGATACAATTTTATAAATTATTTTTGTTGTGCAGTTTTAGCAGTGATCTTAAAAAGTAGAAATTACACGACAGTTTTTAATAACGGTATTCTTTTTTTTTTGTACGTAATTAATTAATATAATATGTTTTAAGTTTATACATAAATTAAATTGATGTAATCAAATATTTTTACTGACAAATTCTGGACCAATGTTGCATCAGATGTTAAAAAATGTAAAAACATTTATTCCAGCTGTGGTACTATTTCAAGTTTTAAAAGTTATGTTTTGTACACTTTCTGATTAATTCAAGGTGCAGAAATGTCAGACTGTATATACTATGTCAAACACTTTCAAGTAAAAGAATTTAAAAAGTGCCAACTATTATTGTCATGGTTATTGGTATTTCACTCTCAAATCCTCCTTTGTTTAATTTCTATACTATAGTTGTTTTCACAGGTATAATTTTTTATGTTTTTGACATTTTTCATGGGAGCCTATGATGAAATTGACATTGTTTTATTGCGAGATTAATTTATAAATTTTGAGTTACACTTACGTATATTGTTGCAAACAATTCAAGTTTCTTAAGACACACAAATATAATACCGAAAGTAAGATATTTGGCTTTAATACATAAAATTACCTGCAGTAATTTGGAACACAATTCCTCCTCAATGGAAGAAAGTTATGATAACACCAATACTGTATTACAGAAGGATAAATCAGCAAATGGTATTAAGAATCATTAGAGTTAGAGCAAAATAATCTACAGTGGATTAAATTGGTTTATTTTATTTATCTGTCCAAATCAGGTAGATTAACCAATCAATCATCTTCATTAGTCCACAACGAACATACACGAAAAGAACTTCGTCAGTAATAGTGTTATATCAGTTTAAGTCAATTTTAGTATAGGTAACGATAAAATTCATTAACTGAATAGAATGGTCGAGTTAACCATTTACACAACATCTTCATAAAAATACTAATAGTAATATCCTAACATCTATCTATTAGCCCCCCCCTTCAAGGATAGGGGCACGGGTTGGGGACTGCCCTCATACACAGACTGCTTGGGTGGGCCTGTTGTACTACCCAGAATATCATTGTGGTCCCCAACCCCAGTTACCATGAGCCCAACCGCTTTGACAGAGGAACAGAGGTTAAGGATGTTCGGGAATAAGGTGCTTAGGAAAATATTTGGTGCTAAGAATGATTAAGTTACAGGAGAATGGAGAACGTTACAAAACGCAGAACTGCACACATTGTATTCTTCACGTAACATAATTAGGAACATTAAATCCAGACGTTTGAGATGGGCAGGAACATGTAATACATGTGGGCAAATCTAGAAATGGGTATAGAGTATTAGTTAGGAGGCCGGAGAGAAAAAGACCTTTGGGGAGGCCGAGACATACAGACTGATTATTTAGTTCTGACAGCTCAACGACGCGAAAGAGGGGAAGTAATAGGAGTAGTGTGGAGAGTTCCAGAGTAGAGATAAGGCGAGCAGTCGGTAAAGGAGTGCAGTACAGCTTAATTGTATTAGAAACATACTGCTCTACTGCACGCATGGCATCCGTTTGCTCCGAAGGCAAGCGAGTGACTAACCCAAACACTTCTTGGCGTAACTAAAGGCTGTGTGATGTATCTTGTCTCACTGTGAAAAGAGAGAGAAAGGAGATATATTTTACTTCGTCTGTGTTGTTATGACGATGGGGGAGTGGAGCGGTGCCGTCCATCCATCCAGTGGCGGGAGGGACTAGTTGATACATTCGGTAGCGCAAAATAAAATTACAAAATATCTCTCTTCGTACTGTGTAGTTCCGTTACTGAGCTTGTCTTTCAAGAAACTGAGTTCTGGCAGCCTGTACAATAACAAGGTTTTGAAAGGAATCCTGAAAATTTACAACCCTCGTATAATCTCCAGCCTCATTTGAAGGGACTTGGTTTTATTGCTACTGAGACGAGATAAACCTTACCAGGTATAAATGGACTCGCCTGACCCAGGCGCACATCTCCGGTGACTATCAGGACTAAATAATCGCACTGTAGATGGGTAGATAATATTAAAATGGATTTGAGGGAGGTGAGATAAGACGGTAGGGACTGAATTAATCTTGCTTAAGAAGGGACCGATGGCAGGCTTATGTGAGGGCGGCAATGAACCTCCGGATTCCTTAAAAGCCATTTGTAAGTAAGTAATCAGGCTACACAATGTCCAACACGCGAAAGGAAGGAAGTATGGGAAGCTGTCGCTCCTGTTGTGAGTTTCTATTAACAACTTAAGTGTGTCTTACTCTTTATATAAATGTAGTAAGATATTAATAACTTTCTGTTAGTGGAATTTTTAAGTTATGTTACATGTTGTAGTTTTAATAATTGAATTTAATACCCATGTTAGATCCGATAAGCTGTGTTGATTTATCAGTGTTTTTCATAAAAGACCGTCAAAAAAGTACCTGATTTTGATGTAATAGTTCAATATTTTTATTTCATTTCATGATAAACATTTTCGGTTTTTTTTTAAAACCATCATCAGATCATCATTAACTCTTAAGTTGAACAGTTACATTATAAATATTGAAAGACAATGGGTTACATAAAACCAAATCATATTAAAAGTGTAAAATCATACAAAGGAATGATATCATAAAACATTAAATGTATATACAAATTTAAAATTGTTAAAATGTTAAAACTAAGCAGTAGGTCTAATATGAAAATTATTAAGTGGAGTATAAGATACCTTTTCATATACTTGCAAGGAAGCGCAAGCTGTATACTCCACATAATGATTTTCGGAATATGTATTATATGACTTCCTTGTGTTAAATTCTATCCTACCTGTTGTTGGTCTTCTTCAGAACTGGTCGTTGCTGGTCTTGGCACCTCTTGTTTTGTTTCCTGTGGGGATGTGTTTGTGTAGTGTAATGTGGAGTCAAAGAGTGTGTGTGTTCTGAAATTGAGTTGTGTGTTGAGAATTTCATTAGGGTATGTTTTTGTGTGTCTGTATGTTTCATATTGTTCTAGTGTGTTTAGTTTCTGGCTTTTTGGTTGGGTGTGTAGAATTCCCATGTCTGTGTTGATGTCTCTATAGGTGTGGTTAGCATTTGTGATGTGTTCTGCATATGAAATTCTCAACACACAACTCAATTTCAGAACACACTCTTTGATTCCACATTACACTACACAAACACACCCCCACAGGAAACAAAACAAGAGGCGCCAAAACCAGCAACAACCAGTTCTGAAGAAGACCAAAACAGGTCGAAACATGTAAACGAGGTACGATAGAATTTAACACAAAGTCATATAATACATATTCCAAAGTGATACAGTGTTAAAAGTTGTATAATTAAGATGTATAAGTCCACGCCTGTGGAGTAACGGTTAGCACGTCTAGCCGCGAAACCAGGTGGCCCGGGTTCGATTCCCAGTCAGGGCAAGTTACCTGGTTGAGGTTTTTTCCGGGGTTTTCCCTCAACCCGATATGAGCAAATACTGGGTAACTTTCGGTGTTGGACCCCGGACTCATTTCACCGGCATTATCACCTTCATCTCATTCAGACGCTAAATAACCAAAGCTGTTGATAAAGCGTCGTAAAATAACATACTAAAAAAAAGATGTATAATAATTTTCATATTAGACTTACTGCTTAATTTTAACATTTTAACAATTTTAAATTTATATATACCCGTAAGTTTAATGTTTTATCATATCATTCCTTTGTATGATTTTACACTTTTAATATGATTTGGTTTTATGTAACCCATTGTCTTTCAATGTTTATAATGTAACTGTTCAACTTAGTTAAAAAAAAAAACCGAAAACTTTTATCATGAAATGAACTAAAAATATTGCACTATTACATCAAAATCAGATAAGTTAATGACCATCTTTTATGAAAAACATTGATAAATTTATTATTGAAGGTTTCATTTTGAAGTTAATTTTTTCCAAATGATAATATTGAAATTATTTCCACCACTCTTCCTGTATTCACTCATATTAATTGCATATCGTCACGTCCTTAAGCCACTCTAAGCACTGCCTTCGATCACATCAAATTTAAGTTCGAGTAATCCACAAATTAAAAGTTAATATATACTAATTCGATTTCCATTTATTACAGAGGAGTTTCAAAACTCGCATTACAAAATAATAAAATAACTCGAATTCTAAAAATCACGCACGTAACATGTACAAAATTAACATGAGCAACAATTTGACAGTTTCAGATGATCTTCAACATTTAATATATAATTATATTCTTGTGTGACTAATAAAAATATATTCGCACTCTCTTGGTAACAGGTCCATAAAGTCATTAACTCTCAACACACACAAGTCATTGTTAAATCACACAACAGTTCAGGCTTCCGTCTTCAATGATAACACACATTCACTATTGACTAATAACATTATGACACTTTATTCACTTGTCATGGTAGAGCATTATACAGGTGATGCTGTGCTGAAAATTCATCCTCAGCGTCTTGCATCTCCCAGGTTACGACAGAGGCTGATGGAGAATATCATTCCCAATATCTGCAATAGCAACATATTACTTGTGAGTATATGTTATAATAGGGTTATAATATATATGTTTGTATCACGAAATTGACTATAAAATTGTTTAACCGTTGTAGAACATATCTTACATTTTAACAGATCAATAATAAATTTACAATATAAAAACTGATTCTACAGGTATTTTGCAGTAATTATTGGAAAAAAAAAACGCCCCAAATAATGCATACATTAGGATGATCCTTATAATGCGAGGAAAAAAACAGAAGTTTTATTTTAAAAATTGGCACTAGCCTATCTTGTAATGAATGAATGAATGTTAGCCATGATGTCCCATGTTGGCCACGGACCTCCTGTGATGGGGTTAGAACCCCCTCGACAGGGATGGCTCAAGTGTACTCGCTTGGTGAGCCAGTCCAGGCGAGCTTGTCGTGTATACTATTGTGATATGGTTAATAACCCTGTTCAACTTTAACTAGTCTCAGCACTCTGTTTTTTTGTTCATTTTTTTTCTTGCACTACACACATTATACTGACACCAGCACTTTGACAAACACTGATTGCTATTTACAATATTTACCTGACACTTTCTCAACACTGACTTTACTATTTACAAAACTTATCGTACATTTTCACTAATACTGACTTTACTATTTACAATATCTTAACACTGATTACGTTATCTATTTACAATGACCTTCCCTAGTTCTTTCCACAAAACTCTGTTCTTTGCTGTCCTCGACCATTGTTTCCCCACCTCTTTGGTAAAAATGTCAGACCATCTGAGCCGTGGTCTTCCCTGTCCTCTCTTTCCGACGTAGGGGTCCCACATCGTGACTGCATGGGTCCATCTTGCCTGGTGTAGTCTCGCCATATATCCCCCCCCCCCAGGTCCACTTCATTGCCGTGGCTCGTTCTCTTGCGTCAGTAGTGTTCGTCAGTCTTTGTAGTGTTTCATTTGTCCTTCTGTCTCGTAGTGTGATGCCCAGTATTTTTCTTTGCATCTTCCTCTGGCATGTTTGTATACTTGAGCATTGTATCTTGTAATATTTAAAAAATATTATAAAAATATTGTAATTTTTTAAAAGATTGATAAATTCTAGACGAAAATTAGATCGCTGATTAACTTTACAATTTTTAGTGTGTTAACTTTTTAGAAAATTACCGACTGACTACAATATCACTTTGAAACTAGTCAACCAGATAGATTTCCTAAAAAGTTTAAACAGTAAAGAAGTTGTAGAGTTAATCAGTGATTATGTAGGTGTTAAAAGTGTAAGTATATAGAACAATGAAGAAAATATTAGATATCTGTGCCAAAATTTTAAACATTTTTTCATAGCGTTTCCTGAAACAAAAGAATACGGGACATTCGGCACCAGAGATGAATAAATCTAACTGCCGCTCTCGTTCACTCTGTTTGTTGTACTTATTTTTCGAGTCTCGTCTCGTAACTTTCGTGCACTTCGATTCTTGCTCATCATTCTCGAAATAGCATTTGGTTGGCGTGGAAAGATTTCGTAATTTTGAATAACATACATCATTGAAATAAATAACATTAGAGATGTTTAATTTATACAAAAAGACAAAACAAAACAGTCTCTGGTTCTATTATTAGATATTACCTATGGTGTCATAAATAGAAAAAAAATTCTAAAATAAATTTGCATTTCTAAGAAATATAAAACATAACGTTAAATAAAGCATTAATATTTCTTTTTTTACTTGAGATTGTACTCTTGACCTCAAACATACGAAAAAAAAATCCTAGCCTTTTAATAAGGGCCTAGTAATTAAATAAAGATTAGGGAATAGTTTATTACGCACTGAAAGGTAGAGATGATGTTTCAAATACGCTACTTGATTGTTTATACATTATTATATAACAGTGGCCAAATAGATAAAAGTTCAGTCTGGTATAAGGCGATTCAAGGCTGCTTGATGTTGGGGAGTTGATCACTCCCGATGTCTTGAAAGTTTGCTTAAGCAGTCAATGACGTAGTCAATACTGTCGTACGAGTTTTCGGCTTTGTGGGCACTGTTACTCTTGCTTTCTCGATCGTTGTTCAACTCTACTCAGCACTGATTTTAAAAATTAAGGTTTGTAATATATTCTTCCTTGCTGTTGTTCATGTTGTCTTTGAATAGATTAATACAATACAATTAAGTCTATTGTTGGAAATAAAGTACGTACTCAAAGAATAAATTGAACATAATTAATTGAAAATGTGCTCCTTACAAAATAAGTTCACCTGAGAATACACTGACACAATACTTTTCCGAAGAATGGATTTCCTGTAATAATTGTTTGCTTTGAAGCATTAAGTCATGAAATGCAACACAGTCCTCACTGAAAAATTATTTCACAATAAGCATTGATTTTATTGTCTTTATATGCAACTTTTTTTTTCCTCTTCAGTCTATGGTGAGTAATAATAATAATAATAATAATAATAATAATAATAATAATAATAATAATAATAATAACAATGGCTTTATTTAACCTGGCAGAGTACATGAGGAAGAACAATCTTTCAACCTATTTTGATTCTTGCGTACACTACTTTTAACACTTGAATATAAATAATTGATTAATTAGCGGACTTACTCGTGTTAATTATGTAAGTTTGTGCGGCTTACAGCTGTTTCGGTGCTTATCACACCATCCTCAGAGCCTACTAGATCTCGGCGTCTATGGTGAGTAATAATAATAAAACACTAAAACACACCCCGATCAAATTCTCAACAAACAAATCAATTTCAGTACACACACACTATTTCACTCCACTATTCAACACTTTTCAACAATCAAACGCACCCACATAACAGGCAGAGAAGTTCGACATGACGCCGAGATCTAGTAGGCTCTGAGGATGGTGTGTTAAGCACCGAAACAGCTGTAAGCTGCACAAACTTACGTACAGTAATTAACACGAGTAAGTCCGCTAGTTAATCAATTACTTCTAATCTTTCAACATTTGTATTAGAACCAGGAATACACATAATGAACTCCTATCATTTTTTAAAATTTGGGTGCTTTTCATCAACACTTCTGAACAGATCCACCCAGACTTCATCTGAGTGTTTTGATTTAAGAATTTTTTTTCAATATTCACTTTCTTCTTTGCAATTCAGAATATTTTTCATAATTGAGGCGGTCAGAAGCAAAGGGGTGTGAGTGCACTGAAGTTACCTTCAAGAAAATGTGATTGAAAGTTGTTAAGGCAACTAAGCCAGGAGATAATAAGGCAGGGTGTCCACTTCCTTTCCCTCCTCCATTGCATACATCGCCGACTAGCTACATATTAAACTAATCAGACTTCAGATGACCAATGGATAATTTTAAAGCGGTCTATTATAACAACTTTACAATGTACTGTATCACAATTTCCATTGTAAAGTATCTTTGTAATTTGACATTTCTTTCTTCATTCTGAAGTGTAGGTACACTCTCACTTTGTATGTCAGTTACTTAAATCTTATAATCATCATCGTCATCCTTCACGAATTAGGCCTCCGTAGACCTGTTTCGGCCCCATCTAGCAGTCTTCTAAAAGGTCTTCCTGGTCGATGATGTCCTCTAGGTTTATACTGCATCATAATTTTTGTTTCTACCAACGAGGAAATGGCAACCGAGTCACAGCAGTATAACTGTTTCATCAAATGCAGAGGAAATGCTGCATTACAAGCCTGTCCAGAGGCTAAAAGTGGCAGCCCCACTACTGGACTACCTAATGATAAGGCTAGTAACCTATCTTAGGGAAAATTACATTACTTTCAAGCCTCAAAAAAAAAAAAATCTTATATTCCACAGCTTTAATCTGAAGAATTGACTATATTATGTTTAGCATTTAAGTATTACACTATGAAATGAAAACTAGCATGACCTTGAATAACTCGTCTCGGGTTCTCAGCCAGGTGAGTTGGAGATTTGCTTCCAAGCTTTCGACAGCTAGCTCTGCCATCTTCTTCAGGGAATGAAGTGATGTGGGACCATGTCTAGTAGGACTTCCCGCTGTGGGCCAATCAGGAGCTAGTTCCTAGTCCCGACCGCCAGGCGCATTCTGGTTGGTGGAAGCAGTAGCCAATCAGGAGCTAGTTGCTGGTCCCGATGTGCCTGGCGGTCGGGACTAGGAACTAGCTCCTGATTGGCCCACAGCGGGAAGCCCTACTAGACATGGTCCCACATCACTTCATTCCCTGAAGAAGATGGCAGAGCTAGCCGTCAAAAGCTTGGAAGCAAATCTCCAACTCACCTGGCTGGGAACCCGAGAAGAGTTATTCTACATCAAACGCCGGAAAAGCCTCAAGTCATACATAGCATGACCTTATTATATTATTAAGGACTTCAGGAAAATTTGAGAAAAAGCTTTTATTTATTGTAGTTTAGTTGTACATAATTCTCCCTTGAATGTTTTGGAATCCTAAAAAATGCCTCATACCCTCTAAGTTCTTTGCATATGTATGGAATAAGCTTGTCACATTTTTTGGAAACATTGCTACAAAAAATTGGAAAATAGTAATCACTTACATGTAAAAATGCTATTCCAATGCCAAGGCCAATGAGTATCATGGTATCTTCTTTGAACCACGTTTTCAAATCTTCTAAACACCCCTAAAACATTAAAATACATTATTGATTACAATGATATGTAACATAGGAAAAAGTGTGCACATCAGTAATTGAAGACCTCTCCAGAATATTCAAAGTAATTCAGATATAACCGGGTAGGCTACTTTGTATTTCCATTTGCTAAATCTGGCAACCCTAATCTCATCTATTTCGTATGCTAAGTTAGTTAATGACAAATGAATAACAATGAAAGATGGCAGCTATAATTTGTAACATTTTCAAGCTGTCATTTTTTGCATGCATCTTTTCTCATGTGTACATATTTAATTTATTTGTTATTGGTACTCATTTCTGTCATTTGTTATTTATAGCCTATTTATCTACTTATTTATTCACTTACTCTTTTATTTATTTCTTTCGTTACCGGTATTTGTTAATTTTATTTACTTATTTCTTCAACTTTTATTAATTCATTTATTCCTTAATTAATTTATTTATTTATTTCCTTCTTTCCACCATCACTTCCTTTTTTCTTTCTTTCTTCATATATTTATTTATATACCAGTATTTATAAATCAATTTATTTTCTTCTATCTTTCTTTCTTTCCTTATTTATTTATTTATTCATTTATACTTTTTATTTAATTAATTTACTTATTAATTAATTACTTCAGGCATTTATGTATTTATTCATTCTTTTTTATTAATTTATTTGTCTACCTACTTATCTATTTCTTTCTTTCTTTCTTTCATCATCTATTTATCTATGTATATACTTATTTCCTCATTTATTTATTTAGGTACTTATTTATTTAATTGCCGGTAATTTATGTTGTCTAATGTACTGCATCTAACACTGAAATAATTAGCAATTAATTAATTAATTTATTCATTTAACCATTTATTTATTCATTTATTCATGTATATATATATACATATAAAGCCATTATTATTATTATTATTATTATTATTATTATTATTATTATATCCAGTAGGCCTGGTTGGCGCAGTTGGTATAGCGCTGGCCTTCTATGCCCGGGGTTGCGGGTTCGATCCCGGGCCAGGTCGATGGCATTTAAGTGTGCTTAAATGCGACAGGCTCATGTCAGTAGATTTACTGGTATGTAAAGGAACTCTTGTGGGACAAAATTTCGGCACACTGGCGACGCTGATATAACCTCGGCAGTTGCGAGCGTCGTTAAATAAAACATAACACACATATATCCATTTGTTTCATATTAAAAATTCCCCTTAAATTCAGAGAAACCCCCTAAATTTTTTAATTTGTACTTGGAAGAACACAAAAAAAAAAATCAGCAAATGTGATTATATATACACAGCTGAAAAGAAAAAATATTCACACATGATGCACACTGACATGCAATAGAATAGAATACTCTTTGGATTTCTCATAATTCGTCCTCTGAGTACGATCTAGTTGGCTCCTGATGCATCGGGACAACGATGTGTTGCATTTTGCAAGTATTGCCACAATACACTGAAAGTCCATAACACTTGCATGTTGCTGGGTACCGACTTTTACTGGGACAAGTAGACAATTAGTTTCAAACTAAAAATGTAATTCATAGCTCACGTGACTGGCATATTGCGTATAATATTTTAGTATAAAATTAAATCTAATTAAGAAAACATTAATGATATGTAGAATATAATAGAAATGAAAATCAGTTGTACCAGAAGCATAAATTTAGATTGGGGAAATTGTTTAACAACATTTTACTGCAGACACTATTGTTGTGTAGGCCATGGCTTAAGGAAGACAAGGAGAATGCGTGTGCAACGCGAAGACGGACGGGAAAGAGCGTCATAATAATATCACAGTGTAGTATATACAGTCACGAAGCTTGAGTTGTGAGGGTGCTAGGAACAGTATACTGTGCCGGTACTATTTCTCATTGTCTGTAATTAGGCGATAGTAGCGATCCTAGTGGTTAGCAACTATCTATGGAAGCATATTTACTACGTATTGAGCTTCGTGACTGTATATACTAGACTGTGATAATATAATACGAGTAATAACGAGAGCAAGTGAGAAGACATGCATGCAAGATGAGATGCCGGCCGAAGAGAGGATTCACGATCATGATATTCATTGTTCAATTACACAACATAGTAGTTTCACTGTAATTAATTTTAAAAATAAATACTAATGACGTAGTTTAGGAAAACACACCAAAAAACCCCTCTAAAATGTATCTCTCCCCTGAAAATCTCCCTAACATTTTTATTCCCCCAAACCTCCCCCTGGAAAAGTGTTTCCCCCCCAAATTTGGGGGGAAAACCCTCCAAGTTGGCAACACTGCTTGAGGGTTATAGGTGTTTCTTCGACGTGATAGTTTTAGTTGCATTCCAAACTTTCTACGATATAGCGCACAACATACAGAACAGTGCCGGGTGAATTTTTCTTTTTCAAATTTTATCATACAAGCAAATGAGATTACTGCTTCTTCTGAAGTGTTAAAATTTTTTGAACTCGTATCGACAATTTCGGCAAATGGTCATGTGCTGAACTTACATTGTCCACTCTTAAAGGAATAAATTTCTCAGAAATTCTAAAATTGAAGACAGTTTATCGAACTTCGCAAAGTCCGTTAAGAAATCATTAATAAAATGTCCGAATAACCATGACGACGTCATTGCCGATTTCAAACAAGAGAACGTCCCTTCGCTTCAAATGCATAATATTTGTAGGTAAGAAGCTATTTTTTTTTATTTTATTGTGATGCTCATCATGAAATGTCAAGAAATGCCTATTATTATTATTATTATTATTATTTGGAAATAATGATAACTGCAGTCATCATAACTGCATTAATTTAATGAAAACCATTATATGCGTACACACCAAATTTGTACTCTGAAATGAACACGTATATGTTTTCTTATGTATGTAGGATATCTATTTTTGTGTCTATGCCTGTCTGTATTACGAAGTTTCTATTGGGTACCGGTACCTATAACAGATTAACCTCCGTACTCTCACTCCCCCAGAAAACAACTTTAAGCTATCTAAGGTTTTAATAGATTTCGAATTGATAAATTTGAGAAGTCTTTGATACTATTATATTCAAAACCAGCTATCCTTGCTATAGCATCTGATGTAACAAAAAAAAAAAAACAACTTCAGTATTCTAGAGTTTTGTAAAGTTTTAAACAACTGGTCAAATTAGATAGACGATTGGTAGACCTGTGACACTTTATCTGCGCACCGATGAGAGCGGTGGGGGGATATCTTGCTACAATTCTCAACAAAAAATATCAGTTGAAGCGAGCACATTTAGCGCTGGTTTCGAAAGAGGAATTGAATTATTTCTAAGAGGAAAGTAGGCTTTATAAATTATTCTTGGAATTTCTTGCTTTACTCTCATTTCATTTCAATCCTAAATGATAATTACAAATTTATAATTTTGTCAAATTATGTTTCTGGAAGAGTGGTAGGAGTGCTGTTATACATATGCGCAGTATCTTCCATTCCTGCCTTCCGTGCTCTTTCTATCTAGCACAAAAACTGTTTCGAAACGCACGACTTTTTTTTTTATTCTTCAAACAGTGGATCCTTGCACATTGTGGAGTTAGGGGTAACAAAATTATTTCAACGTCACCTATACCTGCGTCTTACCACCCTCTTAATGGTCATTTATGTAACTAGTGTATAATTTTAGTAATTATGGCACGATTGAATGTTTAGCGCGTAAGCTAATTTTCACGAGTGTTTATAATGAAGATTATACAAGTGTTACAAGGTTTTATGCATTAAAATATGTAAAAAAAAACTATTATAAATTTACAAAATGTAGGCCTAATTTTATGACGTAGTAGAGACATAAGTCGGTACGTATTGGATATATGACTTAATATATTGCATGGTTACTAAGTAATCGTTTCTATGACAATGTTATTTTGTTGTCGTTTTGAAGCCTTTTCTTACAGGTACGTTGTATAAAATTATGTTGTAATGGCGGTGATGACGTCATGGAATACTAGTTGCTAGATAACCTTTTCCGGCATCAGTGCCAGAATTGGGCCATTTGTGCACGGTTTATAGCGTCATAACAAGCGTGTTTTAATGCTAAGATTGCATAAAAGAATATTAAGATCAGAATATAACAACATTATATAATAACAATTACAATGTTTCTAAAGCGAATATAAAAAAGAGAGATTATGCAATACTGGTACCTACATCTAATAGCTACTGCTAAGATTGATTCAAAATCATCCGTCCTCGAGTGCGGTTAACTACTGGAATTGGGATTTATGAACATGAAAAGACAATGAAAATTGATGAGAGTAAAATAAATAATTATTCCTTTTGTACATTAAAAATTATGTGTTTGCATAATGATAGTGTGGGATTTGAAGGGAGACCAGCGTATAGGGAATTATAAGTATGGACACTGCGCATCGGTACCTTTGATGTGGCAGTGACTTATTTCAGTGACCTTGGAACCAGCTGTACCAGCATCAGCATGAGGTTCTACGCTAGAGTTGACGCTGATATCGCACCAGCAATCGACAGCAAACTTGCCAGCGAATAGAGACTGCTGTTGCAGCGTTCGCTGGTGCCAGAGTCCGTGCTGGTGCTCGATTATACTGAGCTCTAGTGTTTGAAAGTGGAATCAAATGTTAACCTAGCGAATGTGCACAAAAAAATAGAGCCGAAAATTGTTCTGTTTCCCTTCTTATTACTACCTTATTCGCTGGGGAGGCCTTCAGAATTTCCATCACAATCTTCTGTAGGCTATCTCATATCAGGGAATGTTAAGAGATTTAAGAACACTACATGCGAATTTCGGTAACCATCCCCTCGCTTGTAATATTAAGCCTGTAACATTCCAGTTGTAAAGCAGGATGCCGTATTATTCACTGAGATATGAAAGGTAGGTGTGTGTGTGTGTGTGTGTGTGTGTGTGTGTGTGTGTGTGTGTGTGTGTGTGTGTGTGTGTGTGTGTGTGTGTGTGTATAGATCTTGTTTTAGGATCGAATTGTTGCTGTAAAAGGGATAAACTAATCTTTTAAGCCTCACTGCTTGCAGGCCTTTGACAGTTCGCCTTATTTAAGAATAAAAAGGTTTTGATGTGTACATACGAGTAAATTTAATTTTTCCAACGTTTGAGAATTATTTACAAGTTCTACGCTCAGCACTGAAAGTTCGCCTGCTCACTATAGCACCCAGTCTGGTGTCTATATAAATTTGAATTACTTTTGACAGATTACCTTTTTATGTCTTGCCAAACGGTGTCTTTCATATTCGGTGTCCTGGCACGCCGTTTCGTCCTTTGCTTGTGGATGTTGCCAGGATTCTTCCACCTGCATGTACCAAAGAATATCCTTAGTATATGATGGACATTGTAATTAACGTTTATTAAACTCTATCGAACCACAAAAACCATTCTACGTTATACTAATTTATGCATGTTGATCTTTGAGAATTTTGAACTATTCGTAATAAATTATCGTAATAATGTTTTGAAAGTGTCTTGTATTCCACCATAGCTTCACTCTCCAATTTCCCTCCACTTTTTATCATTCTGTTCCTATTAAAATTATTAGCATTTTACACTGTGTGCACAAATCTATTTAATTTACATTGTACGCCCTTTTAAAATCTTTGTAAATAAATTACTTACAGTTCCGCTGAAAAATCTTGAAACAACAATAATTGGACTTCCAGCGTTGGAAACCTAGTGTGAAGTATGCAGGGGGAAGGAACGAAAGAAAAATATATATCAGGCATGTGGTACGAGTGTATATGACTGCTCACAGATTCTTTTACATTTATAATCAATATTAGAAATTACAAAACATAGAGACTACTATATCTTACATCGAATTATTTTTCAGATAAATAGGCTTGCGCGTAAGAAGTTGTATAGTATAGAGCTAGGAAGTTGGTACCAAAATTGTTAAGTTGTGTGAGCTTGAACTATATCTCTATACCGAGTGAAAAGTAAAATGGCATCTCTTGGTGTCAGTGAAGCAAAACGACTAAAGGCTGGTTCACAATAAATCGGGAACGGAAACGAGAACGAGAACGGCAGAAATGTTAAAATAAATATATTTAGATGTAAGCATTCACAATAGTTAATTGTGAATGCTCACATTTAAATACATTTATTTTAACAATATTTCCGTTCTCGTTCTCGTTGTTTCCGTTCCCGGTTTATTGTGAACCAGCTTAACATGTACAGCCAGGTGGTAACCAAACATGTGCTCTAGTCGTTCACAGCCTTAGAACAAGAAAATAATATTAAAAAAAACAATAATTTGTAATTGGTAAAGTTCGTAACTCCCAATCTAAATTAATTTACCCATACCGGTACATATAAAAATAACATACAAAGTATACAATTATGATTCTAGCCTCGTTATAACAAATAACAATGAACATTTTTATTTTATCAAAAGAAATAGGCTTACTCCTTTCAGGTTCAGAAAAAAAAACACTATTTGTACTTTGAAAATATTCGTTCTACGTCACAATACGTTACTGGAGCAAAACTGAAACATAATACAGTATTTATTACTATCATCAGATGAACAACTACTTTGTGAATCTTTTTCATGTCTACTGTAATGGCAGCTAGGAAGTTCGTATCGTAATTCTGATGTTGAACTTGGACTGTAACGCAACTGAACACATGTAAGCACGAGACGTGAAAATTTAACGAAGAATAATCGGAAAAAAATAAAATGTGTTACACACTCTTATTTGCATAATTATTTAATAACAGATGAGTTTATTTTCTTTTGGAATCCTGCACATTTCGTAAATAATACAATAATAACAGAATAGCTCAGTTTGTTCAGAACTTAAAATATTAATATAAATTACCAATATTCTTCAGACTATTCACGATTCTATACAGATCCACAGAATGCCACTATGCGTTGTTTGTGAACATACTGTGTATAGTCCACACCTGTGGAGTAACGGTTAGCGCGTCTGGCCGCGAAACCAGGTGGCCCGGGTTCGATTCCCGGTCAGGGTAAGTTACCTGTTTAAGGTTTTTTCCGGGGTTTTCCCTCAACCCAATGAAAGCAAATGCTGGGTAACTTTCGGTGCTGGACCCCGTACTCATTTCACCGGCATTATCACCTTCATCTCATTCAGACGCTAAATAACCTAAGATGTTGATATAGCGTCGTAAAATAACATAAAAAATTTAGAGTAATATTATTCCAAAGCCTTCGCAAAACTATATTGCAATGGTAACCAAATAACAATAAGTACCCTGTAATGGATCTATTTCAGTATATTATATAGTTTTATGTTATGAAGAATGGTTTCCCTAGCAACAAGTTTCTGTGTGGGAATTCTAACTTTCAAAGTCTAATAACAATAGCTGTAAATACAATAAAAAAACGTGATCGTGCAAAAAAAAAATACTTTTCGCACGCTATCGTAGAGTAGACCAATTTTTAATATTCTTGCCTATTGCTAAAAGCTCTACTTTTATGAATGTCTGAAAACTGTGTTCTTATACTTAGGCTTATGTGAACTTCAAAAATATTACTTTTAGTGAATTCAGTGTCCAAACCCTTGAATAACTCCATATATTGCGTATGTTTTTCATCATGATGAAATGTATTAGTTGAGGTTATGATTCCTTTCTCTGCTTAATTTGAACCCCGGTAGGCAAGTTAGGTTACTTACGTCTGGATTAGCTAATATGCAACAGGTAACAGGCACGTTGACTCTTGATCTATTGGAGATTCCTACGCTCTCGTTTTTCCATTTTGTTGTGGCATAATCATTGTCAGAGAGTATACCACAACAGTTAAACTGTAAGAAAAAAAAATTGTGCTTATTAACAGATTTTTTTTATCGTTAAACAAAATTCATACATAACCTAATTAACTGTATTTTAAATATACTTTATTATAGCACTGATACAGCTAATGCGACAGTCAGAAATTAAATCGCCTTGTATATTAGTAAAATACATCATAAATTAATGTAGGCCTATAATTTTAGAGAAGTTTCAAATAAACATTGCTGAAAAATGAACATTCATAGTGGGAAAACTTCTGAACATAATTCGATTCAAGATATTTCCATTTAAGCTGTTAACAAATTTGGACTTCATAATAAAGCCCTAACTTTTATGTAAGTACATACTCGTGTTTTATGAATCATAAATGTTTGTGATTCAGAGCATTATCTTTGATCTATTAAAATTTAATAGTAGGCTGCGTGTATTTGTAAATTCGACACAACTTATGTAATATACCAGTGTCATTATACATAAAAAATATATCTTTTGGCGTTTTGCCTGTCTTAATGATTAAAATTTAAAGAGCGTAGTATAAGTTTAAAGCAACCAGTACTAGTAATGCAGTAAAGAGAGGAATAGACTACGAAAAGGTGGAATCATTTAAATACCTAATAACAAATGAATGGCGAATTTGCAAAACGACTTAAGTCCACATTTTGGGGGTTTGAATTGAGAGAATGATTATGTTACTTTAGTCCTGGACTTAAGTTGTTTTTCCTGTCAAGTACTGAAGAAACTTACATAATATGTAATTTTAATCATACACTCAGCTGACAAATTGTTTTTTGTCTGTTGTCACTGGTAATTCTTTCCGAACTTATCTCACGTTTACCATTCCTTCCAGTGCATCCTTCAGTAGACAGTTCTATTCAGCCAGTGACACAACCAATTCCCTTTCTACTTCTTGATCATTTCAGCATCATTCTTTCTCCAACACAGTGGTTTACCCACGATCAATGAAACCAAAATTCAAGATATTCGTAAAACGGCTAAGTACATTCGTGATAAATAAGACGTGTTTACATTTTACGAAAACATTATAGCATGTGAGACAACAAAGAATTGAAAGATGAAACTAAGCCGTGGTCTCGTTATAACACTCCTAAGAGTTGTTTGTGCTCTTGTTATTAACAGTTGTTCAAAATAATGTTGTTCAACAATTGCAATAAGGTTATTTTATGATTTTGGCATAAATACATTTAGTTAAACATGTTTATGTGTCGGTAATCTAATAATTATGATGCAGGATTGAAGTTAACCCCTTACCGCATGGGACAGTTTTGCACACACCGGTTTAATATTCAAATAACTTAAGTAGTTCTTTCTTTCTCAACTGATGTCACGTATGGTCAAATCCAATTCTTGACCGTGTGCCATATGTGTCCTATTATGCAGTTTGAAATATTATATGCTTATATTATAAATTATATGAATATAAAACCGGTATGTGCCTTATCTGTCCCAGAATGCGGTACCGGTAAGGGGTTAATTTGCAGAACAACTGAAGTCCTAGAGATAATTAAAATTTTTACGACCTGAAGAGGAATAAAAAAATACGAATTTTTATAATAAAAATATTTCTCTTACATATCTCTTACATATACAAAATTATATTGTAACAATATATGCTTCAGCAAGGCTGAAAACAGTTTTTTTAATTTTCTCAAAACTACTTCTAGGGACTTAAGTCGTTTTGCAAATTCAACATTCATATATTCTGAGATTTGAAATTCATATCTTTTGCTATAACTGCCAGTAAAAATTTGTTTAAACTAAGAAAATGTTCTTCCTACGTCACACGACGTTACAGGGACAAAAAAATAATAACAAAAATCAATATACAAATTATCAATATTTATATTTTACACAGTATATACAAATAATTCATTTATAAAAACCTGTCCCGTTGCAGTGAACGAATACATATATTCTGAGGTTATGAAATGCAAATCCTTTTTTTTTTGGGCGGGATAAATTACGACCCTTTCCAATGCCAAGTACAGTTAACTGAAAATAATAGAAGCCTGAAAAGAAAAAAAAAACGTGATTTCGTTATTTCCAAGAAATGCATCTTCTGTGTACTTAATAAGACTGGTAAAGCTCGGATGGGATTAATTTATATCATCTCGGGGGGTTTCGGCTTGTGGCGGGAGGGGGTGAATTTTCTTGCTTTTTTCCTCTGGAATTAATCCCATCAGTCTTGTTAAGCACACAGAAGATGCCTTTCTTGGAAATAACAAAACTACGTTTTTTTTTTTTTTTTTGCAGGTTCCTATGATTTTCACGTATCTGTACTTGGCATTCAAAGTCGTTTCGAAGATCGAAAACAACCTTCTGTATATGACACACGGATATGATAGCCATTATTGCTAGAAAATTTTCCTCAATAAAAATTGTAGTGAAGTAATTTAAGATTTTTTGCGTTCACGGATATTATGTTTAAAAGAGCAGTATTACATCTTCCAAACAAAGAGTGTAAAATCCAGGACATTTTTAGAAGTCGTTTTTATTCTCTTTTAAATTTCTTGTCGACGTTGAATTCGCTCTGTAGTCGAGAGCGCCATTAAATAAAATAATAAGTTACTACTACTACAACTAGGCTTACTACTACTATTTTTAGACTTACCCTGAATTGTGCTTGATCTATGGCTTGTGTGAAAATATTCGAATCTTGGCCATAGTGCTCTTTGAACCGATTCATAAGCCTGCCTTCCAGGCCTTTGAGGAATTCTTCACGATATACAAGAGTTACGATAGCGACTGCGAGCTCCGCACAAAGCAGCAGGAACAGGAATACGAAGTACTGGAAAACAGGAATAAAAACCCACTTTACTGCTTTAAGTATACCGGTATATATAACAGTAAAGAAAAATGTGTTATTTTTGTATTCTGATTCATTATTTTAATCCTTAAAAAATATACTATATACAGATTAATTTTTGGTTCTACAGAATTATTTCTGATGGTTACCAGTGCTTTGGGAGACCCGGGTTCGATCTTCGGTGCCGGAGAGAAATTTTCTCTGTTAATAATTTAAAAAATATATTTAAACAATTTCCCCAGAAATGAACAGAGGAGAGATTATTTGAGAATGATTTCCCATGTTAAATTCCTATGTACAATAGTTTGATTTTGTGCCAGACGAGGCCTGAACACAAAACTACTCGTATTACAATTGCAACTCTAAAAGGATCTATTTTCATATTGAGAAATCATTTATAAAAGTTTTAAAATTAACTTTCTCTTTTCTCTCTAATCATTGGATCTATTTATTGTATTGCAACAATTTTCTTCTTCTCTCTTAAATTCAGGTCTTTTTCATTATTTATACTTTGTCATTTTAGGCCTTTTCCATTAGAGGAAGCCATTTAATTTAATATCTTCAATATTTCTATGAAACTAACTGGCTCTTAAAATGTCAAAAGATTTTGTACATGTTAAATATCTTAATAAGTAATGTAACTTATGATAGGAAGAAACAAATCCATTAGCTTAAAAAATGTACGCATTAGTGTAAACAGAGTATAAAAAGAAAGGAAGAAAGAAAGAAATATTAACGTCATGGCTCTTCCAAGAGTAGATTGCAATATACAGAGTGTTAAAATCTTTCAATACTTTGAGATGATGTAGTATTCATCAAAATAAGACAGAAATCTAATAAACATGATATATTAACATATTCATCAGTTTCATAGAAGATATTCGAAATAGTACATTATGCAACGAGCCTATAATGGTAGTAATTAAGACGCGAGTTTCATAATTTTCATACGAGCGTCTTAATTACCTTTATAGGCGTTTCATACGACTTTTTATGCTCGACCATATTTCTAACTTGAAATTATTCATAAGTATTCATATTATTCGTATCTGACTGGGGAGTGGAAGTGACCTTGTGCAATATCTCGTAAATTGTGAGATGTGCGCAGACGCGAAAGTATTGATTTTTTCCGAGGAACAAATGTCATTGACCTTGATATAATCTAGAGAGTAAAATGTACATTAATCTTGATATAACCTGGAAATTGATTTAGACATTGAAAAACGAGATGACAAATTGAATTTATTTGAATATTATTTACAATTAACGCTAATTATTATAGTAACAGAACATAACCTTCTGCGACAATATTGGATTTCCAGCCTCCGTGACATTTCGCTAGTTGTCTTTCGGTTGCATATCCGAGAATAATCGATACTTGCGCTTTCATATTGCTTTCTGATTGGTGGAAAACCTGAACTTTAATGAATAGGTGTACTTTAATGAGGTCCATTAAAGGGCTGCTACCAGGTGTATAATTACTACATTTCGGCATGGTCGAGCATAAAAATTATAATAGCCTACTTCAGTTTAATGACAAGGAAATCTTTCGCACATACTGCATTCTGATTTGTATCTCTTTCACTTTAATGCTTTAATCAGCACTCGGACACGCTATATTATGGTCGTAGTTGTGAACGGAGGGTTTTGATGTCGGACATGCGCGATGCTTAGGCCTAATTCTTCGACTTACAAATATTCTAGCCGAATAATCTATTTGTCTACTCTTGTACCACATTTTTGCAAGGGCTCACCGAAACATCGGAATCAGAATCAAGTAACGTAACGCAACTTCTTGTCTGGAATATGTGATTCAGTGATTTTGGTCGATTTTGATGACTAGACACCTCATTAAATGTACTATATCACGGTCCACACCTGTGGAGTAACGGTCAGTGCGTCTGGCCGCGAAACCAGGTGGCCCCGGTTTTAATCCTGGTCGGGGCAAGTTACCTGGTTGAGGTTTTTCCTGGGTTTTCCCTCAACCCAATACGAGTAAATGCTGGGTAACTTCCGGTGGTGGACCCCCGACTCATTTCACCGGCATTATCACCTTCAATTCATTCAGACGCTAAATAACCTGAGATGTTGATACAGCGTCGTAAAATAAGACAATAAAATAAAAATAAAATGTATATCACGTTGATGACAATTAGTTTTAATAATAATGCAATCTTGAAAAGTTTTTAACAACTACAAGACTTTATTTCTTTAAAACTTAAAAAAAAAGTCAGCAGTGAGCCGGAGAGTTTATGAAAGTAGAACTACGTTTGTCATCAAGAACTGTTCTGGGCGGAATTGGAAAAATGTTTTGAATTTATTTCGTTCATTTAATGAATTAATTAATATTTTACAGACTACAGAGTATGTTTACAGACTAAAGACGGATACATGGTTCACAGAGTTTGCTTGAGCCGATGTAAACGGCCGCGGTGACACATCTCGCCGTTCTACAGCCACAGAGTCCACGAAGCTCGCGTGCTTCGTCGATCTCTCGCGCATTCTCTCTCTGCCTTATTTTTATTCCGCAGCGGTAGTCTTGGGCTTACTTGATTCTTCTTGGGATAAACTTTTCTTCAGTTGTGCTTGTCTCAAATATGCATTCTCTCGTTTGAATTTCAGGAAATTTTGAAAGGCAACACATTTTCATTACTACTTTTTGAAAGTTGGGCGTCTAATTTATTCTTAATAAATTTTCTTCGCATTTATTTAATCGATCTTGTTGCGTTCGATCGATCGACCTGTAATAGTAATACAGTGCGAGGGGTTTATCTCTATGCACACAGATTAAAAAGAAGTAACACGGATTCATACGATCCCTGTAATTACACGACACATGCTTTTGATTGGGTGTCATTGTGATATTTAGATTTTCAATGAATCCCTTGATAAAAAAAGAGCATCTTTTATGAACTTCTGGAAAAAGAACTAAGAAAGAGACTAATGCTTGTGGGTAGAAACATGGACATAACGACGAAGTGAAGAAAAATGACTGGAAGCATTGCAAATGTGGATATGAAGAAGAATGGAACTTGCGAAATGAACAGACAGAATAAGAAATGAAGCTGTGATAAAGAGTGGGCGAAGAATGAATGATGCTGAAACTGATCAGGAACAGAGAAGGAATTGGCTGAGAAGAAACTGCCTACTGAAGGATGCACTAGAAGGAATGGTGAACGGGAGAAAAGTTCGGGGCAGAAGAAGAAATCAAAAATGATAGACAACGTTAAGATATGCGGATCGTATGCGGAGACTAAGAGGAAGATAGAACATAGGAAAGATTTGAGAATGCTGGGTTTGCAGTGAATGATTTAATGATAAAGATTGGTGTAATATGCACTAATAGTTATACGAGACTAGTGTCATACATTGGCAATAATAGAACTAGTGATAAAAGTGACGTGAAAAAAATTTGATGTAACACATTGGAAGATAACGGCTGATTGTTTGGCAGGTGGCTCTAATGCAGCCCTGGGCATAAAGGTGCGTACACACTTAGCGAACGAACGAACGAACGACAAACTCATGCTTTCGCTGATTGAAATCGGAACGTTACATGGTTGCCAACTTACAGCGATGAGTAAGGAGCGGCGCTCATACAAAGAGCCGCAGCAGCCACAGAAGCCTCCGAAGATTATGACACACCCGATGACTATGAGGAAGTAGGCGAGGTACAGCACAAAGTCTAAGGGGACGCCATCTGTCGCTGTCAGGTGGAATATGTGCGTCTTCGTGGGGTCTAGTATTACCCAGATGCCTAAGACGAGGAAGACACAACCAGACATCTGAAACAAAACCAAACAACACAATCAAGAGACAGTATTTCATTTGCATTGTGCGTAATTCACTCACATTCTTGTTTTTTTGTATTGCAGCAGTACAGATGCCTCAAACTAGCAAGCTGTCTCGTTCGCGCAGGCGCATAGAGCACTTCTCCCCTACCACTGTCCGCCTGCTGCTGTGCACTGTGGACTAGAACGGTACAGCTCAGTTCTAATAACAGTTGAGAAGGCTGCATAGGGAGGGTACTTCTTGAATACATTGTCAAGAGGTCAACTTTTCAGATAATATGACTATACCTGGGTATCGCAGCCTAGGTGGGCCCCCTCCGATAGCTCTACTACTTCCCCTCTCCAGGCAGCTTCCTAATTTGAGGCATCTGTACACAGATAATTTTTCTTTTTTATTTCAGAATGTGATTTTACACTAGTCAACAGCCATTCTACAGGGACATCATTTTATTTTTACTAACATTTTAAATATTAACTTGCCTATACCTCTGGATCAACGCCGTTTGCTACCCCGTTCCACGATTGGAGTTCAATGATACTGGCGTAATATACAAACAAAATCACTTTACTAGGTATAGGAGGGAAGAAAAGTATTTCATCCATTTACGTAAACTAGGAAATATCGCGATTTTGAGTTTGATAATTTTCATTAGGTTTTTGTTTAATCAAAATACAGTACAGTATTAACAATGAGTGTTTTTACTCACGAACTGAGCTATCCATGCGGACGTATTCATTATGCAGTGTATATTATACTGACTACAGCACATTAGCGTACATTATAGAGAATGAAGTTAAATTGAAAAATAATCAGAATATGGATATTTAAATACAATTTTGTAAATGGTGGCCGTTCATTTCGATACAGGCTTAAGTTCTTTTGTGCATATAATCGCACTATAGACTATTGTACCTAATTCCAGTTACCAGTTTTGTCCTTCGTACTAGTAACTCATGTTGAAATAATTCTGTACCTACTCTATAAAAGAGGACCTTACGTACTGTAAATTCAATCTTCACTTCTGCCCGATCCGAAAAGATAAAATTACTCAGAATGCTATCTACTGTCCATCCAAGTGGTCACGTCGCAAGGTCGTAGGAAGGGGGGAAATCACGTGACAGTTAATTACTTAACCCTTCCTAACCCAAATTAAATTTACAAGCAATCCATGTTGAAACAAATAGCTGTATTAGGACCAAGTTACGGGAGTGGCAACATTTGAAACAAAACTATTTTGATGAAAATGTATTGAAATAGAAGTTATCCAGCAAAATTTACCTTCATATGTAACACACAAGTATATAAATTCTATAAAGTTAATTATTGCCATATGGTATCTATAGGTAAGAAAGGGTTAACGAGGCCCTTTTGTTTAAGATATTTTAAACAGTTGTATATATTACGTAGATGTCCAATTCCTAACAGAAATTAATGTTCTCAGAAAACAGTTAAGACAGCCCAGCCACTAGCCTTTACAGAGAGGCGAATAGAAGCTGCTGGGGGAAACCGGGATACGATGTAGGCAAATGGACCACAGTATCCGTGCGAAAATGATTCAATAATGAAAGCTCTTTCGTCAATGGAAAACGTGAACATAGTTTTGGAACATGACCGTAAGGCTATTATGACTATATATGCGGTCTTGGATCTGTGTGGAGGACGGTTGAACTTCATTAGTAGAAGGGGTGGGAGTGAAGTACATTCAAAAACTCAGGTACAATAAAAATTGAAGTAAAAATAAATTGATGTCCTTGTATAACTTAAACGAAGCCATGTGATTTCATATGATCCTCTCAGTTTAAGTTCCACCTCTCAGTTTCCCTTTAGTGGCCAACCCTCATGCACCGTGTCTCAGATGTGTGACAGTGGCACAATGTCCAACACACTAATGTGCAGAGATGCACTCATTACGAGTGACTAAGGCCTATATTACACTATCAAATTTCTGTGTCACAGAAGTTTGATAAAATATATATGATAAAATTTTTTACAGTGTAATATAGCATATATGATCACATCTAGCTGTGACATAGTTCTGTGTTAAAAGTTACGGTGATCATCATACCTTTGATAAAATCTGTGACTGAGAAGAAAGAAAATGGCGGACATTAAGTACACATAGTCTGTGAAAACCACAAAACTTTTAATAGCACATTATGAGATTTAAAGAAACAAATATCAAGAGTCCTTCAATAACTGTCTATTAAAAATTGCAAAATATTACATAGGTTGCAGGAACATATTCTGACTAGCGCTTTCGCTATAATAATAGCATCCTCAGGTCAGACTTTTGCGATGTTATGCTTTTCATATAAAGACATGGATAGACTAGTAACGTCGAAAAATGTTAAAGTACATGTCTGTGTCGCTATTTTAAGCTGCATATTTTTTACCAAATTGTGATCTATCACCTGCACACATCTCAAATATTTTTATGTATTTTTTGAGACCTCATGAAGGTTTTACTACCATATATATATATATATTTCAGACTGTTCATAAGTCTTTTTATTTCTCTTATCATTGTATTTTTCATATTTTTATATTTTTACGTCATGTACTTTAACATTTTTCGACGTTACTAGTCTATCCATGTCTTTATATGAAAAGCATAACATCGCAAAAGTCTGACCTGAGGATGCTATTATTATAGCGAAAGCGCTAGTCAGAATATGTTCCTGCAACCTATGTAATATTTTGCAATTTTTAATAGACAGTTATTGAAGGACTCTTGATATTTGTTTCTTTAAATTTGTTAACTTGTCGGACCAACATGCCTTTCAAATTTTGTAATGCCATTCAGGCAAAAACATTTCACGCTTGCTTGAATTTAAAGACCAAATTATATAACACAATAGCAAATATTAAGTTTAACAAACAATGTTTAGCTCACAGGGTGATTCCTAAATATGCTACTATTCATATAAAAGCTAACAACTTTGCTTCTAAAAGAACAAAAGAGCAAGCACAAATATTACGTATTAATAATGAAATTAAATTCTTATATTGTAAGAAAGAGTACTTGAATAGAAAGCTATATCAAACACACCTTATGGCTGCACAATATTTTGGACCCATATGGGACCTTATTCAATACCACCTTTCTGAAAAACTTGAGATCATTATGGCAAAAAAGCATGAGGTTTTACGTAATAAGCTGGATTCGTTGTTAAAACATAATGAAGTTGTTCACAATGTGAATACTCATACGGCACAAAGAACCATTAATCTTTCCAATGTAGCTTTCTCTACTGATGAATTGGACATTCTTAACAAAGGTTACAAGTTTAATTACCCTCCACACAATTTGGACAATACTATTGATAATTTGATCATAGAGACTGAACATGTTATTCAAAATTGTGAACATAATTGTAAAGATTATCTGAGATACCATACCTCTAAGATTATTCAGAATTTCCAAAATGATCGTAATACAAAACGACAATTTAAAGAAGCCAAATTAATCCATCAGAAAATTACTGCACTTAATAAGAAACTCAAACATAATAATTTGGTCCACACTAAAGCTGATAAGGGTAATGCCGTTGTGATCATGGAAAAACCTGATTACGTTAATAAAACATATGAATTCATCGCTAAAAATAATATCGAAGAAATTAATTCTAACCCCATTGATAAACTCCAGAAATCTATAAAATCAGCCATAAAATCTGCTCCGGATATCATAAATGAGAGAGATGCACACAAATATATTGCTAAAAATCCTAGTCTACCAACCCTCAAAGCTTTACCAAAAACCCATAAAAAGGATTTATCTATGCGTCCGGTTGTCAATAGCGTAAATTCACCTAACCACAAAATTAATAAATTTTTGTTGAAATATTTGAAAGAAATACTTAAGATGGATAATAGGTATTCATTGAATAATTCCCAACAACTCATTGAAAGATTGCAAAGTTTAAGTATTAATAAATCCACTAAACTTGTCTCTTTGGACATCGAAAATTTATATACGAATATCCCACTTGATGAAACTTTAAAGATAATTTCAGAGAAATTACGCAAACTTAACACCGAAGAAAAAATCATCAATCAACTAATGCAGTTGCTTTCTGTTTGCACTAAACAAAATTACTTCCGTTTCGACAATAAATATTTCTTACAAACTCGAGGTGTAGCAATGGGTGACTCTCTTTCCGGTTTTTTAGCCGACGTATTTCTACAGAGCTTGGAAGACAAACATATCGAAAAACTTGCTGCTAAACACAACATCATTTCTTACAATAGATATGTTGACGACACCTTGTTAGTTTTTGAGAGTCATGCTGACACCCATGAAGGTATCTTGCAATCTTTCAATAGTTTACATCCTAACTTAAAATTCACCATAGAAGTTGAATGTAACAAATCTATAAATTTCTTAGACTTGAAAATTATCAGAAAACATAAAAGTTTTGATTATGATATTTTTAGAAAACCCACAAACACTACCCATACTATTCACTGTCAATCCAGCCATCCCCAGTCTCATAAGCATAGTACTTTTGTTTTCTTAATTGATAGATTGCTATACGTCCCTCTTTCCAAGAAAAATTATTTAAAAGAATATAAATATATAGTAGGACTTGCAATAGAAAATGGATTCAACAAAAAATTGATAGATAAACTTCTTTCTAAAAGAAAGTCTCATTTACACAAGAATTCAGATATTACGCTCACGCCCTTTACTGATACTAAAAAATCTAAATATTGGAACACAATGTCTTTTTATAATAATGTATCATACAAGTTGCATAATTTTCTCAAAAAAGAAAATGTAAAGGTCTCTTTTAGAACAGGTAATAAACTTAATAATGTTATTTCAAACAATATTTGTAACTTTGATAAATATGCCAGTGGTGGAGTGTACATGCTGCATTGTAAGAATTGCCCAAAAAAGTATATTGGCCAAACCAAAAGGAATTTTAGGACTAGATATTCTGAACATAAAGCAGATTTTCGTCACAATCGTAATAAATCTAAATTCGCAACCCATTTGATTGAGAACGGCCACGAGCTTCAAAATATGTCCGACGCTTTACAGATTTTAAAACCCATCAGTAATGGAACTTTTAATTTAGTTGCTGAAGAATTTTACATAGCTAAATCGCTTAATAATACAGTTCCACTAATTAATAAACAATTACCTAGTTCCGGTAACCCTTTATTTAAATTAGCCAATAGAAACTCTTCTCACTGCGGCACGTACCCCCCTCCACTTACGTCATGACGTGTCTCTCATACTGTGTCATTGCACCAGTCACCACCACGCCACAGACCAGACAACATCATTTTCTTTTATTACGCCAAGACCAAAGACCTTGTAAGTATTTTATCGTCAATTCACTTCTTTTTCTGGTCCTACACTGATCCCTTACTAAATACTTATTATTGATTTTTGCAGATTTTACAATGTGCTGCTACGTCGTGGTGACTGATCCAAAGCAATATTTTAATTTATTCTTTTTATTGTCTGTGTCGCTATTTTAAGCTGCATATTTTTTACCAAATTGTGATCTATCACCTGCACACATCTCAAATATTTTTATGTATTTTTTGAGACCTCATGAAGGTTTTACTACCATATATATATATATATATATATATATATATATATATATATATATATATATATATATATATATATATATTTCAGACTGTTCATAAGTCTTTTTATTTCTCTTATCATTGTATTTTTCATATTTTTATATTTTTACGTCATGTACTTTAACATTTTTCGACGTTACTAGTCTATCCATGTCTTTATATGAAAAGCATAACATCGCAAAAGTCTGACCTGAGGATGCTATTATTATAGCGAAAGCGCTAGTCAGAATATGTTCCTGCAACCTATGTAATATTTTGCAATTTTTAATAGACAGTTATTGAAGGACTCTTGATATTTGTTTCTTTAAATTTGTTAACTTGTCGGACCAACATGCCTTTCAAATTAAGCACATTATGAGTCACATGAAATGTTTCATCATCCATTATTAAATACTTAGTATATATAGGATTTCACATCTTCACACTGAAGTTCTCTCAGTAGAGTTTGTTGGATTCCTTTTGTATCTTTTCTCCCTACCCCAATCTCTAACTCAAATCGTCGGCTTAGAATGTGAACCTGTTGACTAGCAAAAAGGAAATTTTACAGGGGAAGCAAAAATCTGAATATAAATTAACTCTGAAACTTCAGCACCTGCACTTTGGATTTGGTCCTAAAGTTTCAGAGTTAATTTATACTCAATTTTTTGTTTCCTCTGTAAAATTTCCTTTTTGTAGTTAGCAGGTTTACACTCTGAGCCGACGAAATACATTTTTTCTTTGATTTCTTCTTTAGTATTAATGCAATAATCATTAATACATATTTTACAGTTACAACAAGCATAGAACTATTGTGGACTCATTATTAGAACTGTAATGAAAGATGTGATCAAAGTTTTGACATAGTGTAATATAGTCAAAATCTTACATTTGATCATATAATATATTTGATAAAAATTTTATCATATAAGAGACGTTCAGAGCAAAAGTGGTGTATTTTACAGAATGTTTACTTTAACCCTCATTACCCATTTTTGACTTACACCACTTCTGCTCTGAACGGCTCATATTATGTGACACAGAAACTTGTTAGTGTAATATAGGACTAAGTGGCCGGGATCCGACGGAATGAGAGGATTCAATCCGGCATCGGAATTGGAATCCGCTGTGGTTTAGTGGATAGAGCGTCAGCACGTAGAGCTGAAAACCCGGGCTCGAATCCCGGTGCCGGAGGGAATTTTTCTCCGCTCCACCGATCCTTCATCATAATATTATTGTTGCAAATTTGTTTTAAAACAAAATATTTATGATTAGCAGGTTATAGGTTAGAATCTTTTCCATTCAAAAATACATGCATTGGTACTTAACTCGAGATACTGTATCTACTTTGCTATTTCCTCCTTATTTTATTTTATTGTGGTATTCTACAGAACTCGTGACGTACAGGCGTGGTTCTAATTAATACAACTGAATTAATTTGCAAACAACTTTTCTCGGTCAGGACGCCATGTTTCTTTCTTTCTTTTTCTTTTTTTTTTTTTTTTTTTTTTTGTGATTCTTGGCGTCATAATATTTTCGAATCCCATTGGTCATTTTCTTCAAAGAATTGTCAAGTCTTGGTCTTGGTCATGCTCTTATTTATTTTCAAGATAATCAAAGAAAAATCTTATGAAGCACTGAATTTGACGAAAACCAGATGGTGTACAAGAACTTTAGAATGTGGTTTATTGTATACGCAAATGAATTCGGCATGTTTCACAGGCAGAGCAACGGCAATTGCCGCCACGAGGTCCGCTTGCAATCTGGAAAGTGCTTAAAATGGCTTTGGAGATATAAAAACAATTTAACGTAATAAAGATATGAAATAAAACATTATGAAATATATTATATACAATATGTTGTAGTATAAAATAAATTAAAAGAACTGTTCACTATAGGCATTAAATACCCAGAAAGAATAGCAGATCATGGTCGTGCAAAGAGAAGATACAAGTAACTTCTTATTGAGTTACTAGCCGTACCCGTGCGCTCCGCTGCACCCGTTAGAAATAAATATAAAGTAATTACATAATTAAAATAGAACATTTGATCCAGGGAACATTCGTGTTTGATAGAAGGATAAATCGTTTAATATGTTACTTAATTTAAATTGCATCCAAATAATTAAAATGCGATCATTTTGGTCCAGAGACACTCATTTGGTGCAATGACAATTCCTTCAACATGTTTCTTAATTTTTATTACATGCAACCATAGTTTAATGAAGATTGACATCATTTAGATTTAATGTGTACATTTTATTTTACTTGTTATAGGTTTCCATTGAATTATGGTAATAACTTAATTTTAACCCTTGTTTTCTACGTATTCAGTAAATGGCGCTTGGCCCACTATGGTTCTGAACCCTTCAAATAACTTAAGTTATATTACATATTATATTATATTATATTATATTATATTATATTATATTATATTATATATTATATTATATTATATTATATTATATCAGAAATTACTGTAATAACATTATAGCATTATGTCCATCTAGAGAAACTACACTTTCCAATGGTGAAATAATAATTAATAATTAGTTAATTTAGCTTCCGATATTACTCCATACAAACACAGAAACATTCTCTATAGGCCATCTTTCATAGCTTTCGATTGTTGCTGTCCAAGGACCCTTATAGACGAAGTCATTTGTTTTTTAATTCATTACACGGCCTTAGATGGCAGTTATTTTAATTTTTAAACTCATTTATCTCATTAAATATCAGTCCTATCAAAATTTTTCAAGGAATAAAACTTATCGCAAATTATTTTTAAAGAAACTTTTGTTATGTAACATTTTTCGCAACAATCAATAATAAGCGAGATATTTCGATTTACTTAATTCAGGCCCCATTATAACCCCCCTTTTAAATAATGTATTTTGAATGCCATATTGCCTAAAATCTAAGTTACAACGAACTTAATTTATATTCCAATTTTCATCGAAATCCGTTCATCCATTATCGCGTGAAAAGGTAACAAACATACATACAGACAGACAGACATACAAACAAAAATTTCAAAAAAGCGATTTTCGGTTTCAGGGTGGTTAATTATATATGTTAGTACCAATTATTTTTGGAAAATCGAAAATTACCAGAAAAATTTCGGCTACAGATTTATTATTAGTAGATGTAGGAACAAAAGAAATCGCGATACTAAACGCTTGAATATCAGTGAACAACAAATTTTTACTTTCTGTCTTGCTTCGAAATAAAATTAGGTGAATATTACTAATATCTGTGCCCTACATTTGAATATAAAATCCAAATTGCCCCATCACGTACCATTTTTCGGAGAAAATGAATTGAATTTTTAAGAAAAAAACTTTTTTTTTTCTTTTTTAATTTTTCACTGCTACTGGTAAAATTACAACACACTAGGGATTCGAAATGCCTCATAATAGTTTAAAAACGTGTATTGGATACAAAAATGATGTTACATAGTTTAAAACACAACAACAATAAACATATTTCATGCGTATAATGAGAAAAATCTCGGAATTTGAACTTACATTTAAAAGAATTTTCTGGATGACTTCCGTTTATAAATAATTAGACCAGGGACTGTTTTTTTTACAAGGAATTAAAAATAGTCTGCAAGCATGCTGGATGATGATCTTCCTTTATATTGCGTTTCCACTTGAGATATTTCTTGATGAAATCTTTCCACATGCTCGTCGCTTACCGCTCCAAGGTTAGGAGAAAAAATCCAAATGAGAAAGTAAAAAGTATAATTTTGAGAGACATATTACACCCCATTTTCTCATATGCACTTGACATGGTTTCCAAGGAAATTTGAGCAAACATCTTTGAAAGCGCGCCATGCCATTTTTTTCTGTAACGGAGAGTTTTTCTTCAAACAAAGAGTCAGCCATAACTTTGTGAATTTATTGACCGATGAAAATGCCCTCTTTTAATATGCCCTCACTCAAACTGGTAAACGTTTCTTTTAAATACTGAAAACCACGCCCTTGTTTGTTCATTGCGTAGACCTCACTTTGAACTGTTATGAAATTTACTGAATAGAAGGGACCAATATCTGTTTATTTATTAGAAGTACAAAAGAACATGCCAATAACCATAAGAAACCGGAAATAAGTCATATACTCATAAAATGCATTACCTTTTGTTTTGATTTACAACCCCCAACCCGCACCAGATATTTCCAGGTGCAGCGCTTATCGAAAAGTGAAATCATAGTATATCTTAAAAACCTTACATGATTCGAAGAAAAGAGATACATTTTCGTATTCGGCGCACACAAAATCATAAGGGACACATTATTTTAGATCGGAGCAAAATTCTTGTTGTTCAGTGTATTCAATAAATGCAATATAGGTAAATTATGTTTTCTATAGAGTAGCATTATTCCACTGTTGGATTAAAACTTAGCCTATACTTTTTTTCCCCGTTGGCTTTGTTCGCGCATGGACGGCAAGCTTTAATGGTCATGTGACCAACAGAAAATCGATACCACAGTTCAAACCCTGCTATAAGACTTCAAGCTCAGTTATCTCTGAGCATCTCTATTGCTAGCTTACGCTCGCTGATTGTCCATTTTAAACGACTAAGAAACGTACCCTAACAGATGAAAAACGACAGTCCCTGTTGGAATAATGTGTGTGGAGAGCTGGCATGCATTTTTATATCAGTAGGGTTCCCATACGTCCCATAAAATACGCTAATGTATCTCTTTTCCCGAAAGAGGTTTTCGGGACACGTTTTTGTCCCGTATTTAAAAATTAGAAACTGAAGAAACAAACAAAACTGGGAATATTAATTGCTATTTTATTACAAATTTCAGTTCCATTCGCTGTTGATATCATCATCATCATCATCATCATCATCATTAGCCACATGGTTTAAGCCTTGTTTGGCTCGTTCCGGTCTCATGAAGTATATAAATTTTAAAATTGTTGAAGCCATCTTTTCCTGGGTCTACCTATGTTTCGTTTATCAGTTGGTCTGCAGTCGAATATTAATTTAGGAATACGGTCTTGAGTCATTCTTTTAACATGTTTCTTCCATTTATTCCTATATTCTATGAGCTTTTCAATTAAATTGAATATATTCAGTTCTAGTCTGATGTCTTCATTGCGTTTCTTGTCTAAGAGAGTATAACCTGCTATACTCCTAAAAAAATCTCATTTCTATCACCTCGATTCTTTTTTCTTCGGATTTAGTAAGAGTCCAGAATTCAGAGGCGTACAGCAACATAGGGACTGCAATAACTTTATAAAATTTTAATCTTGTTTCTTTGCTAGTGTATTTTAAAGTTCTTTTTATTACCCCACAGAAATAATTAAATTTGTTTATTTTATTTGTAAAATCTTCTTTTCTTACATATGAGATATTGCAGCCCAGAGTCGACCTGGTTGGCGAGTAGGTATAGCGCTGGCCTTCTATGCCCAAGGTTGCGGGTTCGATTCCGGGCCAGGTCGATGGCATTTAAGTGTGCTTAAATGCGACAGGCTCATGTCAGTAGATTTACTGCGGGACAAAATTCCGGCACATCCAGCGACGCTGATATAACCTCTGCAGTTGCGAGCGTCGTTAAATAAAACGTAACATTTGCAGCCCAGATAATTAAAGTATTAATTTGTTCTATCAGTCTTCCATTCAACACGATTTTGGCTCTAATTGTTTCTAATCCTCTAAAGGCTAACACTTTTATTTTAGTAGTCGATATAGTTAAGCTATTTTCTTTGTTTATTTTGTTTAATTTAAATATTGCCATTTGTAGGTCATCTTCAGAAGCACAAATTAAAACCTGATCATCTGCAAAAAGTATCGTATTTAAATTTATGTTTTTTATTTTAAAATTTACTTTCAAATCCATCTGCCACTTCAGCACGATGTCGTCCATATACTGTACACATTAAAAAGTGACGGTGACAATGGGCACCCTTGTCTTACTCCTCTATTTATATTGGATATTTGTTGTCCTTCTTTACAATCAATTACAATTTGGTTATTAGTGTACAAATTTCTTATTAATGTTATTAAGTGTTGTGGCATGCCTTGCTGTTGATGACATTGGAATAATTCGCTACGTGGCAACATTGGAGATGACTTCGAAAAGGCGAGCTGATGCGTAACAGGCACAACAGATTAAGAACATCAATAGCCATTAATATCAGTAAACAAGGTTGGGAGGTTTTAGAGGAAGTTCATTGTAGTTCCAGAGATGGTTCCAACAGAAGCGCAGATATTATTGCTATTAATAGACATAATCATAAAGCGGTGACCTTGAATCCAACTGTACGCTTCGAAAGGGATAATCAACAGGTCGCACAAGTTGATCGTGAAACGAAAGATATTTATGAACCTTATCTTCCTTGTTTGAGTGTTAAATTACTCTATTCCTCTTGAGTTCTAGACTGTCATTGGTCCATTATTTGGTGCAAGAGAATCTCTGCTAGAATACACATATAAATTCCTGAAAAGTCTTGGTTAAAATTTTGCAGCCATCAATAATTGTCATTGAAATATTAAAGGATTCAGTTCAAATTTTATTCTCAATCACCATTTATATTTCAATTGTAATTAAAATTGCTAGGAGAGAGAGAGAGAGAGATAGAGAGAGAGTGAGAGAGAGAGAGGGAGGAAGAGAGAGAATTTAATTAAGGATGACCACGAGGATCCGGAAATTAATAGCAAATAAATATAATTAATTAAATATGAATATTGTTATAAAAATAAAATGTAATATAATAATGATAATATTCACTATTTATTTAGAATTTTGGCTTTCTGGATCTTTTAGTCACCCCTGATATACGGGCAGATGATTTTTTAAAATAAATATTACTACTACTACTACTGCAATATTCTTAAAATAGTTCATGCTGTGAAGCAAATTGCAACCAGATGAAACTTTGTTCAATTTCACTTGTATGAGATCATAAATTGTGAGCAATGTTCCGAATTCGAAAAAAGATAGTGAATTGAAGGAAATTCTTCAATCAAAACGTTTAGATGAAGTTTGAGTGGACCTGATGAAATGTTCCCAAATTAAAAAAAATGACAGTGCACTATGTGTGTCCCTGGTAAAAAAAATGCAAATGTTTTTCCTTAGAAGAATATAGGTACTAAATTATTTACCGTGAAGTACTGTTAATTTATAAATAAATAGTCATAAAATCATAATTATACATCACAATTAATTATTTAAATTTTCAAATAATGTTTGTGCCTTATTCCTTTGTCTTTTGTAGAAGTTTTTTTTTTATAAATTCATTGTAATTTATTTATTTCTGATAATTATTAATATGCATGACGTATCTCAGGCACTTATCACATAAATAGTCTCATTTGTATGATTGTGATTTTCTCTACAACTACAATCTCTTACTGTAACACTTTCTACGTCTCTGTCCGAACGCTAAGTAATCTACAGGTATACAGGATGGACGGTAACCTTTTACAATCCTTCTGAGATATGATATCTCGAATTATAACAAACAAAAAAGTCTAATAATATTTTATTTTTCAGAAGGGCGGTTTTCGGAAAAAAAAAAAAAAAAAAGATCTTTTGTAACTTGAAATTATGATTACGTTTTTCATGACACTGCTCAAAATAGGATTTTATCTTATGTAGAATGATAGAGTAAGCTATGTATGGCCATGTTACAGTAGTATTTGCATGGAAAATAACACAGATTTCGATAAATTGCGTTAATAATCGTAAACACATTGCATGGGAACGGGGCAGTGACACGCTGGCAACACTGTTTCTGACGTACGCAAACCATATGGCCGAGCTAGATGTACGGAGCGGACGACTTCGAAGCTGGGTACCTGGTTCTAATGAAGTGCACTGGTAGCAATCTAAAACATGGGGGCATGAGTTAGTTACTCTGCCTGCCATTAAAAATTCACTTCAAAAAAAAAAAAAAAAAAAAAAAAAAAAGAGCGGACGACACGCTTACATTCACTTCATCATTAGTTGGGCTACGTGCAGTTCGAAGCTGTTGAAGCCCAACGAGATGCCACAGTTTTCTAATAGTGAGTATCTGGACATTCATTCTACTGTATTATTGATGAAATTGCCTTAAAATGTAACGGAAACAACGTGTTTATTCGTACTAAATTTAGTGCTGAAACGATACAATAACGAACGTTTCATCATACATAACGAATAACATAGTTCATGCAATTAACATTTTACGATTACATAAATTTTGATTTGATTCTCAACAGATGTTTTTGTTTACAAAACGGTATGTGTGTACATCCTCTCAAACCCTCTGTCAAGTAGATAATTGGAGCGGCATTCAGTAGGCTATGCTGAAGTGCAATGATCTCTGCTACTGTCTACAACGTTGCAACATTCATTTTCTGGAAATATTACAAAAACTATTTGTCGTATGAAAAAAATATTATTTGACAAAACACTCCCAAATGATATGATCTGTTACGTGTGTGAAGGATTGTAAAAGGTTGTCTTCCATCCTATATATGTCGTCTTTTACAGGAAAGTACACGGCGAACGAAAAAATTCAGAATCATAAGTCGTCGTGCTGATTTCGTTGACACCAATGTATTACACTAATCAGACCTCAGATGTATACAAACAATTTTATTGTTCTTCCTCTGACACATATCGTTAAGTGAGACGTATTGCCTGATAATATATAGGCTTATATGTACTGTACTCCTCTGATTGAGTTCTGGCTGTTAATATGTCCGGCAGTACATAACACTTGACGATATGTTTATCGGAGGAAGAACAATTGTTTGTATGCAACTGAAGTCCGACTAGTGTAATACGTAGCTAGTCGGCTGTGTATGCAATGGAGGGGAAAAGGAACTGGCCACCCTACCCCATTATCTCCTGGCCTAGTTGTGTCATAAGTGGTGCCTTCTTGGTATCACTTGTGAGGTTCAGACCTGTCTTCGGACAGTTGACTAAATAACAACAACAGTACTGTAGGCCTACATATCAGCCAGAACCTCAATCAGAGATAGGGTAGGTACCCTAGGTAAGCTTTGGTTTCTCTGAACCGACGCATGCGAGATTTGAGGTGCGAGGCCCGCCTCGCACAAATCTGGAGTACAGAACAGATAGTGAGTGGTTTCTATAATTGCGAGATGCGAGGTCTGCGTACCTCGCATTTATAGAAACCACTCACTATTCTTCCGTAGTCCCGATTTGTGCGAGGCGGGCCTCGCGCCTCGCATCTCGCATGCGTCAGTTCAGAAAAACCAAGGCTTGAAGTTCATAACTTGTATTGTTAAAATGTAGAAATTTTATTTTAGACCTAGTAATCACAACTTGTTCCATATAAACATAACACGAGAGACTGAAAACTCACCCAGAAGAAAAGGTTGAATGAAATAAGGACGCCCTTGGAACATTTCAAGCTGCAGTCGATGGCCATGGTTGCCAGGACGTCGGGCAGCCGGCCTCACGCGTCGATCTCACCAACCCTGCAACACAGACCTCGTGCTATATACCATCACTACTGCGCCCGCCGCGTCTGTTACAGATTAGATTAGTGGTCAGTGAACGTTAGTGATTCAAGTGAATAAATAAGTTGACAACTATGGAAGAGTTCAACTAATGTAAACAATGTTGGGAACAATTAATAAGGGATTGAGAGAAGTGATTGTTTAGTTAAATGAGATTAGTAAGAATAAGATAGATAACTGGGGAAGGGAGGGTAAATAGAAAAAGAAGGGAGGGAAACCGAGATAAGTGACGTGATGGAAAAGTGATCAGGGTCATTTATATGTAATAGCCGGATATTTAAAAAATGTTAATTAAGGAGAATATGCATCCAAGGGAGTGATGGCACTGTATACAGAAATGTGAAGGGCCATCACGACTGATGTAAGCCGGTGGAATAAATATATCATATCATATATCATATCATATCATATCATATCATATCATATCATATCATATCATATCATATCATATCATATCATATCATATATGATATCATATCATAAATCGTATCGATATGATATATCGTATCGTATCATATGATATATCATATATCATCATATATCATATAATATATCATGTCATATCATATCATATCGTATCATATCATGTCATATCATATCGTATCATATCATATCATATCATATCATATCATATCATATAACATAACATATCATATCATGTCATATATCATATATATCTTATCATTTTATATCATGTTGTTATGTTTTATTTAACGACGCTCGCAACTACAGAGGTTATATCAGCGTCGCCGGATGTGCCGGAATTTTGACCCGCAGGAGTTCTTTTACTTGCCAGTAAATCTACTGACCCTGTCGCATTTAAGCACACTTAAATGCCATCGACCTGGCCCGGAATCGAACCCGCAACCTTGGGCATAGAAGGCCAGCGCTATACCAACTAGCCAACCAGGTCGACCATCATATATCATATCATATCATATCATATCATATCATATCATATCATATCATATCATATCATATCATATCATATAATATATCATATATCATAATCATAATCATGTATCATATATCATATCATATCATATCATACCATATCGTATCATATATCATATCATATATCATACCATACCATATCATAAATCATATCATATATCATATCATATCATATATCATATCATGTCATGTCATGTCATGTCATGTCATGTCATGTCATAAATCATATCATGTTGTTCTTCTTTATATTTCTGACGATAAATTAAGTGTTTTAACTAACGAATGAAGACAAATACACAAATAAATATACAATTCCGAAGTGAAGAATAATATACAGGTGATAGGCTATTACGTGCTCATTTACTATCTTGCTCACTTTTAAAACTACGAACTGCTACTGAGCGTAAGATAAGAATCTGGAGAAAATTGCAGCGTGAATTGGCATTGGAGTCATTTCCGGAAATCCGTAAGTGAGGAATTCGATACGATTGCAAGGGAAAAGTGTGAGCACCGTGGGCAAGACATGCAGGCGCGTGGCCAACACGACTTTCACTGACGCCCGCGCCCGTGCCTGGCCTGTCGCACGAGCCGCTGACACACTTGTTGCCGGAAGAGTTGGACTGGGATACCAGCTCGGCTATTACCACGATACGAAACTTAACTTGGGAACTGCTAATTGCAAACTTAATCTGTTGTATCTAGAAGTTCCTCACATTAACGATGAAATAACATCCTGAGTGACGTATCCTTACGGCTAGGATTTCAGTAACCAAAGTCAGCCAAAATTTCAAAACTTTATAGTCCGGATCAGCTTACTTAATACTCTAAGGGAGAAACCTAACCACTCTCCCCCTCACCCATTATTGCATCTGCTAGTAGATTATAGTGATTTTCTAGTTTGAAGGTAGAATTTTCTTTTGCCAACTTCGTTTCGAATTTCGGTACCGAGAAATACTACTGTTATGTTAGCAGCAGTGACAGCAGTTGTCGGTAGTGCGGTGTTTGAGAATAAGGTTCTTAGGAAAATATTTTGGGCTAAGAGGGATGGAGTAGGAGAATAGAGAAAGTTACACAACGCAGAACTGCACGCATTGTATTCTTCACCTGACATAATTAGGAACATTAAATCCAGACGTTTGAGATGGGCAGGGCATGTAGCACGTATGGGCAAATCCAGAAATGCATATAGTGTGTTAGTTGGGAGGCCGGAGGGAAAAAGACCTTTGGGGAGGCGGAGACGTAGATGGGATAATATTACAATGGATTTGAGGAGGTTGGATATGATGATAGAGACTGGATTAATCTTGCACAGGATAGGGACCGATGGCGGGCTTATGTCAGAGCGGCAATGAACCTCCGGGTTCCTTAAAAACCATTTGTAGGTAAGTAAGTAATAAAACCCATAAAATAGAATAATATTTTAAACAATAAATGAACATTTTAACCTCACATCATTTGTCACTATAGTTTATGGTCTTATGGCTATTAACACATTTACCAAATAGGCCTATAAATTAAAAGTGACGCTGGTATTGGGATAATTAACCCTATATAATACATAATATATACGTTCTATTCATTTCAGTGTTCTAAGGCTTAGCCTTTCAAATTAATTTGTTTATTTCCTCGTTTGTTGCTTGGCCAAATCTTTCAGACGCCATATTCTTTGAATCTGATCGATGAAATAATTGCTGAGCTGTGCTGTAGTGTGAGTCACAATAGGGAGTCATGATTGCTTGATATGTAACATTTTGTTGCGTATGATTGGTCTGTATCAAATGACTAACGTATAAGACATGAGACTGACAGACAGACTGCAGCGTGTTCATAATGCACCTGTTCGATTTATTTGCAACGTCCGTAGATCTGACCGTATCACCACCTTCATGCTGTCCTGGATCCGTCTCAAAGAGCGAAGAACTCTCTCACTTTACTCTTCAATATTCTTCAGAACTCTACGTCCCGGTTCACACGAGCGGAATGTCTGCGGAACGGCAACCGCGAGGCGGCCGCACCATTTTCTATGGCACACAAATTTAAATGTAGCAGTTCACAAAGGACGGACAGTCTGCGGCAGCGGAACGTCTCCTCATGCCAGCCGCATCGCCCATAGAAGAACGGACGCCGCACGGTGGCAGCAAGTTCGCTATGGGCTATTGAATTATATTGTATCAATCACACGAGCGGACGCGGCAGTTTGGCGGCGAGTGTCCAGACGACATATCTTGGCTTTTACGAGAGCAGGACTCGGTACCTTAGGCATGCTTTGGCCCTTTGTGTGTCTATAGGCCTATATGCGACGATTGTCCAAATCTGACAGGTGGCCTGGGTGACATTCGTGAATCTGATGCTGACATGTAGGCCATCCTGCATCAGCCCCTATAGAGCTAGGTCCCGTTTCACGGACGAGTAGTAAGTCGTAAGACGAGGAGTAAGTCTCAGGGGCCGGAGTCCCAAGCCCTTCCTGTCATCGTCGGTTGACAGATAGGCATCCTATCTGAGCCCCTGATAGAGCCAGACATACGGGCTGATGAACCCCAAACCCTTCCTATATCAGCATCGGAAATCCGTAAGCCCTTTTATTATTGCAGATGATAGATTAGGGGAAAGTGGAGAGTATTGGCGGAATGATAGAGGGAAACGGGAGTAGCCCGAGAAAAACCCTCTGTAATGTCTGCTTGAGTCACAGTCGACATATCACACGTGTATTGTTGTATTGACTGTTGCAATTTTTTTTAACTTGTAGTGGTGCATTGCACATTGTGATTGTATTCGATGAGTGATATAGATGTAGAGAAAGTTGACGTTGAGGTGATCGAGAATGAGAAAAGGCTATATATTTAGGACATTAAAAATGAATAGTACAAGGACAGAAACAAAAAAATGTTCAGCATGGTATGAAATTTGTTGTGTACTGTTTCTCACTTTCATGGAACATTCTGATGCAGAAAGGAAATGTGTTAATAAATAGTCCTTGTCAAATATTTCTCGCATAAGCCAATACAATAATACATAAATTATTCTAATTTATGACATTTACCTTTTACTTCTTTAATTTCTCTATGTACTTTTTAATAAAAAGTGATAACACTGATAACACTTCAGTTTCTGAAAATAAAACAAACGGTAACCTTAACATATTTCATTCCAGTAAACTCTATTTATTATTGATAATTCCTTTTACTCCCCTTCTACTAAAGTACCGGTAATACACGTATAGTAATATGTTTTCTCCAAAGTGAATACGAAATTAAATACACTTATTACTTATTCATTTCAACAATTAAATGCATACAACTATTGACATTAATGTGCCATAAATGTTATAGAAAGCATTCTATTGGAGGCATAGCCAGTCTTGCGTTAATATATTTTTCTGAAGGCATTTTTCAGAGTATGATACAATAAAATTCATCGAAGCTGGGAAATGTCATTTTGAAGTTAATTAAAATAAACTGACTCCTCCTTGCGCAACTAGTTAAACAACACATGAAAAGTTCCTTGTAATAAGGGACTGTTGACTAATGGATGTACTCAATGTCTTCATCTTTACTTTTCTTATCAATAACTGCATTTCGAAGTACACTAGTACTGCAGGGTGATTAGCAAAGCTCGGAACTTGGGGACTTGTGTGTCGTGCGCATGAGTAAGGTTACAGGTACAACGTATACAAAGTTCACCCTGCAAGTTCTCAGGGACAGTCATGTGTACTAAGGACCTGGTCACATCGAATGGCAAGAAGACGAACGAATAAACTGTGTCATGTCGGAGCAAATGACATTCAGAGAATTACAGGTAAACGGTCTGTTAGAGGAATGAGAAAATACGTGGTATTCGAATGGGTATTATAGAAGTTTGAAAATATATTTCTTAAATTTTAGGTACAGAATTTCGTGGAGGAATTCTGAGGAGATACATTATTTTCTTCGAATGAAGAGTTTATATTTTGTAAGTTGTGCCACACATAAACTAGAGACTGGAAACGGGCATTAATTGAAAGACATTGCAGTCTCTTAAATCGGTGGAAAATTTGTCCATAGCCATGGATCAAGTCGTAGTGGAACCTTCCCTAGTAGTGACATAGAAATTGAAAACTATTTTCGAGAAAAATTTAGAATACTTATCTTTCTCAGATACGAGATCAGCTAGCAACTGCTGAAAATCGAAGAGGAAACAGTGACAGTGAAAACATTCAGTATTTTAAGTTTGCTCCCGTCACTTCATGTGACGTGGAAATAAGTTTCTTTCGTTTCAAATCATGTTTAACTAACACACGAAACAGTTATGGGTTCGAAAATCTTCGAATCCATGTAGTCATATACTGTAATAAAATGTAGAGAGCAGAACTGTAAATTTGATATATTTTGCATGTTTATATATATATATATTTTTTTTTCTTTAAAATTACGTGTTTCAAGCTACCATAATATTATCAATATGTTGTTCCGGCCAGGAACCACCTTTGTAGCAGACCTGACAGTACCTCTGTGCTGGAAGCGGGAGTTTGTTGACATTGAAGTCCGGTCGCTTAGCCACGTTCAAAGACACAAGTCCCCAAGTTCCGAGCTTTGGTGATTAGGATCTATGGCGACTGTTCACCTCAAATCCTTCCGTCCGTCTTTTATCCGCTCGTGCGGCCTCAGAATCGTGCGGCCGCCGCGCGACTGCCGTTCCGCAGACATTCCGCTTATGTTATACCAGATGGTCGTATATGAAACGTTTCAAAGATTTCCTCCCTTTCTTTTGCTTTTGTCAGGTAATCTATGGCGAATCCTCGGCCTCATCTCGCCAAATATCATATCGCTATCACCAATTCCATCGACGCTAAAAAACCTAGTAGTTGATATAGCGTCTTTAAATAACCAAATAAAAAACAATTCTTTTGCTTTTGGTCTGTAGTTCAAAATTTGCAAAGCTAATCTGTATACATTAATCCTTCTTACACAGCATATTCCTTATGTTTGCATTTGCACCCAAACCAACACGCACTTGATGAGAATGTATAATTTTCTGTGCTTTATCCCTATACAGTTGGAAGACCAGAACATTAGGTGGAAGGTAAATGAGTTCTTACTATTTATTTTCGAAGCCATATGGGTCTAAACGTGCAGTGACATATTATATTACCGTTCTGAACTTCTCTTGAAAGCTGCATTAATTACCCGTTATTCTGTATTTCCTGCATGAGAAACAAGATCTTGAACAAGCAACGACCCAAGCCAACGGTGTTCATTGCTTTCTCTGCGACCAAACAGGATTATGACAATTCAAATGAAAGGAGACATAATATTAGGCTCTTGCAAAAATAGTGTCGAGTCTAATTTATAGGATTAGAAAAGTGACAGCAGAACAGGTTTAAAACTGCGTGGAAACAACGGCTTTGGGTTAGAATTCCGCTCAAGTCATGAATATTTATCTGTTGCTTATGTAATACCCTGTATTGTCTTTTTCGCTCACATTATATACTGAATTAGCACTACTGCCATTCCTAACTCAAAAATTGATTCAGATTTTCTTTTTCGAATTAAAAAATTTGTCCACGATAAAATCTAAATGAAGCACTTTCGATGAAATAGTCGCACTATCAGCCGCTCACACATTATACAGGATGTTTCCGAGGTGGTGTTACAAACTTTCAGGGATGATAGCGAAGGACATATGTATCAATTTGAGATAAGGAACCATGGTCCGGAAATGACTGAGTCAAAAGTTATAAGCAAAAATAGTTGTGTGGAAATGGAATTGTAATTTCGCACCACGTGCCCTCCTTCCCTTAACTTTTGGAACAGTCGTGGAAAAATGGTGTGGGCCGGATGTCTCCTACGTGGGTACTTGTCCCGATACAATCTGTGAGCTTGTGTACTGTTCCCATTGACTCATCCGTATTCGAAAATCAGGTCTGCTTATTCCGCACTCGTGTACTCCTCCATTTCACTAGGACTGATCGGCTGAACACTGCAACTTGTACTGTCGATCAGTCCTAGTGAAATGGAGTACACGAGAGTGAAATAAGCAGACCTGATTTTCGAATACGGATGAGCCAATGGGAACAGTAGATAAGCTCACAGATTGTATCGGGCCAAGTACCCACGTAGGAGATATCCGGCCCATATCATTTTTCCTCGAGTGTTCCAAAAGTTAAGGGAAGGAGGGCACGTGGTACCAAATTACAATTCCATTTCCACACAACTATTTTTGCTTATAACTTTCGACTCAGTCATTTCCGGACCATGGTTCCTTATTTCAAATTGATACATATGCCCTTCGTCACCACCCCTGAAAGTTTGTAACACCACTTCGGAAACACTCTGTATACTGAAACTGGCCAATATGTTCTGACGATTCTAAACTCTGTTTATTATTAAATGGGAAGAATAAACGAATTACTAAGCATTGTTGCAGTGTTCACTTTCATTGGTAAAGTCTGTCTCAAAATAAAATGTACCATATCAAAGAGTTTGAAAGAGTGAGAGGAGTACGACAAGGAAGCTCTTTATCATCTACCATGTTCAACATCTATTTGGAGAATTTGGTAAAGAACTGTTTTCAGAACATGCGAGGGGTAAAAGTAGGAGGAAGAAGTGCATAAGATTTGGTGATGATATGGCTTTGTTAGCAGAAGAGGAAATGATACTAAGGGATATGCTACTGGAGCTAAATGACAGATGTGAGTAGTATGGAATGAAGATAAATGCAAACAAGACGAAGATCATGGTTGTCGCAAGAAGAATGAAGAAGATAAACTTGCGAATTCTAAATGAGGCAGTAGAGCAAGTGAACAGCTTCAAATACTTGGGATGTATTATAAGCAGTAACATGAGCTGAGGCTAGGAAGTCAAAAGGAGAATCATCATCATCATCGGCATCGGCATTACGGCCCTTGTAGTTTAGCCTTAGCCTCCCTCAGAACATCCGACCAATCACTCCTATCTAGTTCTCGTGTTCTCCATCTTGTAATTCCAACTTTTGTTAGGTCAGCCTGAACATCATCCAGCCATCTCAATTTATGTAGGTCGTCCGACTTTCCTTCTTCCTACTGGCAATGCATCTAGTAGAGCTTTGGGTGTGCGATTGTTCTCCATCTTGGCTACATGTCTCAGCCACTCTAGCCTTCTGCAATGTTAATATCTTTATGTAATTCATATAACTCGACATTTGTTCTGATTCGCCAAAACCCTTGCTCATAAGTAGGACCAAAGATTTTCCGTAATACTTTCCTTTCCCAGGCATTTACGATCTTTATTGCCCTTTCAGGTAGAGTCTAGGTTTCACTCCCATATACTACTATTGGTTTGATAATAGTTTTATATATTCGTATCAAAAGGAGGATAGCAATGGCAAACGAAGCCTTTAATATAAAAAGGAGCATCTTCTGCGAACCTCTGGAAAAAGAGATAAGGAAGAGACTAGTGAAGTGCTTTGTGTGGCGTGTGGCATTGTATGGAGCAGAAACATGGACATTACGACAAAGTGACGGTAAACAACTAGAAACATTTGAAATATGGATATGGAGAAGAATGGAGCGTGTGAAGTGGACAGACAGAAAAAGAAATGAAGTTGTGTTGGAAAGAGCGGGTGAAGAAAGAAAGAAAGAATGATGCTGAAACTGATCAGGAAGAGAAGCAGGAATTGGTTGGGTCACTGGCTGAGAAGAAACTGCCTACTGAAGGATGCAGTGGAAGGAATGGTGAACGGGAGAAGAGTTCTGGGCAGAAGAATATATCAGATGATAGACGACATTAAGATGTGTGGATCATATGCGGAGAGTAAGAGGAAGGGAGAAAATAGGAAAGAATGGATTTGCAGTGAAAGACCTGTCCATGAGCAGAACATTGTATGTATGTATGTATGTATGTATGTATGTATGTATGTATGTATGTATGTATGTATGCATGTATGCATGTATGCATGCATGTATGTATGTCTGTAATGCATGTATGTATGTATGTATGTATGTATGTATGTATGTACATGTATGTATGCATGTATGCATGTCTGTAATGTATGTATGTATGTATGTATGTATGTATGTATGTATGTATGTATGGTTGCATGTATGTAATGCATGCATGTATGTATGTATGTAATGCATGTATGTATGTATGCATGCATGCATGTATGCATGTATGTATGTATGTATGTATGTATGTATGTATGTATGTATGTATGTATGTATGTATGTATGTATGTATGTATGTATGTATGTATCAAAGACTTCGTTGTAATAAACAATGCGCTGTAAAGAGACTTTCTGGATGGCATACAATTTTATTTTTCAATTCCAAAATTTCGCGACACACTTCATGGGGCTGCGCGACACACCGGCTGGGAACCCCTGATCTTACCACATCCCTAACCCCTAGACCACATCGGTGGCTATGGTGTATTTAAATAGTAGCTTTTATCTTCCTTCAAATCTTCATAACCATAATCGACAACTTACATCGCATTTTGAATAGTTTTTTTTTATCATTGTTCGTTGAAGACAGTGATGTCAAAGCAAGCGCATTTTTCTGACCTTGACGTCGTGTGCGGGCAGCAAGCGCTAAGTATGGAAAGAGGAAGGGTTGTCTATATGAATAAACAACCTGTTGGATTAAGAAAACAGTGGTGCACAAACTTCAACCGGAGCGTGAAATTTTATGTCGTTATTTTTATACGGCTTCTTTCTGTTTAATATTCTCTACAAACAAAAGTACTAACACTGATTTCTTAATAATGCACTTGTGTTTTAAATCTTAATAACATAATAGACAGTTAAGAAGGAATATTCACTTAAATTCCATAGTAGTATAATATTATACGTATTAAGTGGATGAAACACATCATTCATAATGAAAGTGATATTCCAAAGAAAGAGACTGAGAATGACATGATAAGTTGGAATTTATATTGATGGTATCTTTAGCCTTACAAAAGTAATCAATAAACTAATCAAAACAATATTACAGTACAAAGCAAAGTTACCTAGGTGCTGTATATGTTTTAAGTGTAACTAATATTACATAACAAAACTCTTATCGCATTATGCTTTTAAGGTGATATTGGTTAGCAACTTCCTATCATCAGAATATTAAATTATTTTCTCGAAATCTGCTGAAGCTATAGAGCTTACATTTTTACAACACATGGGCATGTATCTTTTGCTTAGGATGTAACAGTAGTTGCTTTGTTAATTCATTTCCTTACAAACAATTTACATGCGAATATTTTCAAAATTTTCAATACACTATCTTCAGTAATACGTATATACGGTATATTAGATTTACGAAAACATTCTGTAAGGCTACTAAATAAATAGGCCTATACCTGAAAATTTCACTTTTCTATACGAAAAGTTGAGAAAATATTTCTTTTGAATAAAAAATGAAGCTTGTGAAAAATGAGCGTTAAAATTAAAACTTACATTTTTATAATGCACATATACTTCTCAGGCAAATCTAAAAATTAACATGGATACAGTTTTAACAAGTTCTCTTCCCTTTATCTATTGAATCAATGCTGGCCATCCCTGAATATAGCTCGACCAAGCGGCATATACTACCTCTTTCGTCTGTCTCTTTCCTTTCCGCTGTAAAGCGCTCAGGCTCTCTTGGGCTCTAAAGCGCGCGCTTGCTCCTGTGGGCATCAATTGACATGCCTGATTTAAGAGATAAAAAGATACCTATATATGCTAACACTTCCTCCCCGGCTTTGTTTACAATTGGGATACTGGTTCCGTATAAATGTGCGTGCTTTCACAATTGAGTATATTGTGATACGGCTAGACAAAACTCAGGGTTTTGTGAAGCGTTGACTGCTGTAGAATACAACACTAACAGTGACATCAAAGCAGCGTTCTTCCTAATCGCATCTAAAGCGCTGTTAACACGTTCATGCAGTTTGCACAGATTAGTTTGTAGTTGCACTCTGCATTATTGAGACCTTTGATGAGAAATGCATTCCGTGCGCATGAGCACCTATCTCCAGATAGCCCTGCAATCGATCTCTAGCTGTTTATTGGCCAATCGGTTTAATAGCCTTGGTTTCTGTGGTTAGACCTACACATATTGCATTCATGTCTTTGTAAAAGACGTAATGCGCGTCTAGATTCACTTGTTTAGCTGACCGGTGTTATTTTTCTGCTAACAAGCAAACATTCTGATGGGGACAGATAAAAAAGTTATTTGTTTTCCTTTCACCATGTTAATAATGTCAAAAGAAGTGATTATACAAATTTTGGCCACTCGACCGCAATTACGAGGACCGTAAAAAATAAGTTCGCCAGGGGCCGTTAACAGACAGAAAACAGTTTCATAGGAAAAATTTATTGGAACAGACAACGCTATTGTTGAGCTACTTTTAAACATATTCTGCACAGGAATTGAGACATTTGTCATATGATGAAATTGACAGAGAAGTGAAAGAGTGATGGAACGGAGAAAAATTCTCTCCGGCGCCGGAATTTGAACCCGGGTTTTCAGCTCTACGTGCTGATGCTTTATCCACTAAGCCACGCCGGATACAACCCCGACGCCGGTTAGAATCGTCTCAGATTAAGCTCCATCTCTTGGGTTCCCTCTAGTGGCCGCCCTCTGCACTACGTCATAAATGTCTATGACCGCAGGACCGAAGTCCATACATGTGTTGAGGTGCACTCGAATGAGTGACTGGTTGGCCGGGATCCGACGGTATAGGCGCCGTCTTAAATCACAAAGTGATTTATTACGCATATCATATATATTTTGATGTACCGAAGTACATATGATATTTCCATGCAGATATTCTGCGTCATCATATGATGAAAGAGTGATGGAACGGAGAAAAATTCTCTCCGGCGCCGGGATTTGAACCCGGGTTTTCAGCTCTACGTGCTGATGCTTTATCCACTAAGCCACGCCGTTCTATGACGTAGTGCAGAGGGCGGCCACTAGAGGGAACCCAAGAGATGGAGCTTAATCTGAGACGATTCTAACCGGCGTCGGGGTTGTATCCGGCGTGGCTTAGTGGATAAAGCATCAGCACGTAGAGCTGAAAACCCGGGTTCAAATCCCGGCGCCGGAGATAATTTTTCTTCGTTCCATCACTCTTTCATCATATGATGACGCAGAATATCTGCATGGAAATATCATATGTACTTCGGTACATCAAAATATATATGACAGAGAAGTGCTGTCAAACGCTGGTTCCGATCTCAGACGGCTGACTTCTACGGCACAAGGATACAAAAATTGATCCCATGGTATGACAAAATATGTCTCAAGTCCAGTGGGGGATATGTTGAGAAATAGCGCAACAAATGCTGTATCTGTTTCAATAAATCTTTCCATACAATTGTTTTTTTCTGTAAACGGCCCCAGGGAAAATCACTTTCTGGACGGCCTCGGAATTGCGATCGAGTGACCTAAATTTGTATAAGCACTTCTTTTGACATTATTAACATGGTGGAAGAAAACAAATTAACTTTTTTATCTGCCCCCTATCAGAATGTTTGCTTGTAAGATCCGAAAATGACTGTAATTTATTAAAACTGACGCAATAAGGCTATTTTGTGTTAATTGGGCAAGCAAGCTAATTTGTTCAAATTGCATGAACCTGTAAACGGCGTAAGCCATTTTCATCTATATAGAGCAACCACGAAAACAACCTTGTAATCCATTTTCATTGGTTTGCTATTATTATTATTATTATTATTATTATTATTATTATTATTATTATTATTATTATTATTATTATTATTAAACATTTATTGAAGTGAATAAAAATGTAAGGTTGAAGTTGTGTTAATAACACACATGAGGAGCTAGGTACAAAGTTGGACATCTCCACTCTTGTTTTTTTTTTACAGGAGAGACGAAAAACTATATTCTTGGAAACCAATGTCACCGTTATACGTACATTTTTTTTAACATTCTCATGGGTCATAGAAATGTTTGTTCAGTCTCAAAATGTGGTTAAAATTAATATTCAGGTCGAAAGTTAGGTTTAAAAAGTCGAGTTGTCCATCTCTGAAACTAAGTCGTGGAGTTGTCTGTTTATGAAACCAAATGAAGCCATAGGCTATTTAAAGTGAAATTGTCTACTTTTGAATTTATCTCGGTTTCAAAGCAAATTTACGTAAAATAGTACTTATTCATCCACAAACCACAACAATCAGCCATGTTGAATTCGCGATGCGTGATGGGAAAACGTTATACGAATGTGGGCTTCTCATTGGCTACTGAAGGAATTGTCCGAATTTGAAACCAAGCCACAGTGGAGTTGTCTACATTTTAATTCTAAAGCAGACACCGGCGTGGCTCAGTCGGTTAAGGCACTTGCTCTGAAGTTGCGCTCGGGCGCGGGTTCGATCCCCGCTTGGGCTGATTACCTGGTGGGGTTTTTTCCGAGGTTTCCCCAACCATAAGGTGAATGCCAGGTAATCTATGGCGAATCCTCGACCTCATCCCGGCAAATACCATCTCGCTATCACCAATCTAATCGACGCTAAATAACCTCGTAGTTGATACAGCGTCGTTAAATAACGGACTTAAAAAGCGATTCTAAAGCGCACAATTAAGTGCTGTTTTCGCTCTGTTCTGTCCGTTTTTGAGCTTAAACAGTTCCAGAATCGCATTCAGCAGACAAAATTCTATAAGATACAATCAATATCTCGAAATCGAAAAAAATGGAGTTGTCTAACTTTTGATACTATGCTCCTCGCATACAGTATATTGTTAGAAATTTATTCAAATTACAGATTTGCTGTAATCAGTGCTATGTTACAAACAGCAAATTATTATTGATACATTGTTATTGTGTTTACCGATAGAAGTGATAAATGATAAATATTAGTTTTCGCTTTAGATTTAGATGTAGGCCTATAATAATAATAATAATAATAATAATAATAATAATAATAATAATAATAATAATAATAATAATAATAATAACAATAATAATGGAACTGCTTGCTTCTGTGCAAGTTGGTTTAAGACACAGCCTACTGAATCAATCTTTGCAGACGATTTTGTTAATGTAATTTCACACAATGATTAATTAAAACAGATCTAAGTCCCGTTTCACACACTCCAAACACCGTTTACAGTACATGAAGATTATACTAGAGCTTTGACATGCACTGGTGCCGTCTATACGATAAACGTCCACAGTGATGTCATCATGCAAGTCCGGCGACCGTCACGGTCTTAACGACGCAACACATGATAGTGGAGTGAACAATTGAATGGTTTCCTTCACACGTGCCGTGTATATTGCCCGGTTTCTTAATTTATCTACCAACATTGTGCATTATATTCAGTGAACGTTAATATTTATATCACCCAATATGGCAAACGTAAATGATGACATTGATAATCTTACGAGTATTTATTTAATTGAGGCGAGACCAGTACTTTGGGACAGCGGTTCCCAGCTTGGGGTATGCGTACCCCTCAGGTTACCGTCGGGACCACTCAAGATACGCTGAAGGTAATTGGTAATGGCGAACATTACATCTTGTTGTCTCGCGTCATGCAATATCAGATGATACAAATAAAGATAAGTCTGAAATTATTTTTAATGTGTTTCATAATTGTAATAGTTTCATTTGGTTACTACAGAATTTTGTAAAATTTATATTTGAAGTTGCATCAATTTTAGTTTCGATTTATCATAAAGAAGTGCTCCTGTAAAAAAATGATTTCGTTAAATTATATTAACTACGCCCAAGTCCCGAGTCGGGCGATGGTGCGCACATAGACAAACTACTCTTCCGTTCTGCTAGCAGTGCAGGAAAATTTTTGCTTACGTTACGCGAACAGAAAGGAATCGTGCGTGATTCGACTCGGGACTTCGGCGTAGCTAATATAATTTAACGAGTTTTTTTTTACAGGAGCAGTTCTTTATGCTACAAACTTCTTCAGAGAGAGAGAGAGAGAGAGGGAGGGAGGGAGAGAGAGGAATGAGTTGATATTTTTACTTAATTGTTTTCCGTGAGAAGTCTGTCAGATATCGATTTACCGTGTCTAATAATATTAAATAATAATGTTAAATATTAATATAAAATATGGTGCATGCATAGTTATGCAAATCGTACTCTCAGCTATAACATGAACATTTTTGTTCGAATAAGTCGTTTCACGTTTATGCTCTTTGAAACATGATTTTTATGTGAACACGATAAGTTTGAGGGGGGATATACATGATTGAGGGTCAAAAAAGTCATTTTTCATTTATTTTTTTATATAAAGGTTGGACATTTATCTTTATGTCAGTACAGGAAATTTTACGATATATACAATATTTTAATAGATATGATCATAAACGTCAGTTATATTACCGGTTGTTCTGTATGGTTGTGAAACTTGGACTCTCACTTTGAGAGAGGAACATAGGTTAAGGATGTTTGGGAATAAGGTGCTTAGGAAAATATTTGGGGCTAAGAGGGATGAAGTTACAGGAGAATGGAGAAAGTTACACAACACAGAACTGCACGCATTGTATTCTTCACCTGACATAATTAGGAACACTAAATCCAGACGTTTGAGATGGACAGGGCATGTAGCACGTATGGGCGAATCCAGAAATGCATATAGAGTGTTAGTTGGGAGGCCAGAGGGAAAAAGACCTTTAGGGAGGCCAAGACATAGATGGGAAGATAATATTAAAATGGATTTGAGTTAGGTGGGATATGATGATAGAGAATGGATTAATCTTGCTCAGGATAGGGACAAATGGCGGACTTATGTGAGGGCGGGTTCCTTAAAAGCCAGTAAGTAAGAAAGTAAGTAAGTAAGTATGATCATAAACGTGCGAACGTGCGCTTATTTAGCTCTCCACACATATATTTAACGCTCATTTCCTGTATAACTTGTATTTTTCAAAACTGTTTTTGTGATCACTCGGTAAGTTTTTAAGATACCGCAGTAAAATTTTGCATGTAACTATGTTTCATACTTGCGAACATGATGAACTACAATTATTGCTGTAACATTTGTAGTTTTTTTTACCTACAAAGATAAAAAAATTTAACTTCTCAAAAGAAATAAAAAAAATGCTTTCATTATAGACGTTTCGAAGATTGTAGTTCATATTGTTCAGTTGACATTCAGGAATAAATAGAAAAAAAAGAAAGGCTAGAAATATTCATATGTGTGGACATTATCGTAAAAACGGCACTTCAGTGCACAAAAACGGCCACTTTTTTGTTATGATAATTACTCATAATGATGAATATGAAAATAGTCTATAACTGCAGAAGCAGTGAATACTGAGGAAGTCAAAATTGCAAGGTGAAAGAGTCATTAGTTTCTGAGAAAAAAAAATATTGAATTTCCTTAATTTTTTACTGCTCAAATCTGTATATCTCCCCTTAACTCAGTGATGTCAAAGCAAGAGCATTTTTCTGACCTTGACGTCGTGCGCGGGCAGCAAGCGCTAAGTATGGAAAGAGGAAGGGTTGTGTATATGAATAAACAGCCTGTTGGATTAAGAAAACAGTGGTGCACAAACTTCAAACGGAACGTGAAATTTTATGTCGTTATTTTTATGTGGCTTCTTTCTGTTTGATATTATCTATATTGTCTGTAAAACAAAAGTACTTACACTGATTTCTTAATATTGCAAATTCCATATTCAACTGTATTAAGTGAATGAAACACATCGTTCATAAAGAAAGTGATATTCCAAAGAAAGAGATTAAGTATGACATGATAAGTTGGAATTTATATTGGTAGTACCTTCAGCCTTATAAAAGTAATAAATAAAGTAATCAAAACAATATTACAGTACAAAGCTAAGTTACTTAGGTGCTGTATATGTTTTAAGTGTAACTAATATTCCATAACAAAACTCTTATCGCATTATGCTTTTAAGGTGATATTGATGAGCAACTTCCTATCATCAGAATATTTTCTCGAAATGTGCTGAAGCTATAGAGCTGACATTTTTACAACATATGGGCACGTATCTTTTGCTTATGATGTAACAGTAATTGCTTTGTTAATTCATTTCCTTACAAACAATTTCCATGCGAATATTTTCAAAATTTCCAATACACTATCTTCAGTAATACATATTTACGGTATATTAGATTTACGAAAACATTCTGGAAGGCTACTAAATAAATAGAACTATATCTGAAAATTTCATTTTTCTATAAAAAAAAGTTGAGAAAATATTTCTTTTGAATAAAAAATCAAACTTGTGAAAAATGAGCATTAAAATTAAAACTTACATTCTTATAATGAACTTATACTTCTCAGACGAATCTAAAAATTAATTCCCTTTATCTATTGAATCAGTGCTGGCCATCCCTGAATATAGCTCGACCAAGCAGCATATACTACCTCTTTCGCCTGTCTCTTTCCTTTCCGCTGTAAAGAGCTCAGGCTATCCCGAGCTCTAAAGCGCGCTTGCTCCTAAGGGCATCAATTGACATGACTGGCCTAAGGCTCTTTGCTGTTCGATTTCACATGGAATTGTCCCCTTCCGGATTTGAGCGCGGGACCTTCGAGTGAGTTGCTCTTTCAAGTCAACTGTCGCCGAGAGGTATAAAACTTCAACAGATACATTTTATGACCGGCCATGCAAGCTTCCGGAATGGTATTTACATTGTATTTACACTTCATAAAAAATCGTGCACGCTCCATACAACGTCAAAGGGACCATGTTTACAGTGTAGCCTACTGAGTGAAACTCAGAAACGAGACTTCCCTAGCTCGTTGGTAACTCAGCCGTGGACTAATGCTGCGCTGTAACTGAAAGACTAACCAATGCAAAGCCACTCACACGCTGATGTCCTTTTACACGGAACAACACTGTACTGTACTGTACGGGTCTGACTTTGAAGAGAGGGAACTAGTGGAGGCCCAAGTCAACAACAAGAAAGAGGAAAAATCATATCGTTCATTTTGTAGTAGATACCGGATGGGACAGTGAGGGAAGTGGGAAAAAACCAGAGGCGGTATGCTACCCCAAGATTTTCCTCTGGCATACCTCGATTTAAAAAAAGCATACCCCCCTCTCTTACAACATAGACATAAATGATGTAAGTTATACAGTAAATTGTTTCATGCAGTCAGTGACGCGAATCTTTGAAGCTTACGCAACACATTACATTTCTTAATAAAATAATTTCAAGTTACTTCAGTTATTTACTAGATCATTTTACAATGTCCTTTGAGACTTACCATTTAAAATAATGTTAAAGCTTCAAAGGTCTTACTTAATTATTAATAAAAAGTGCAACAAAAAATGACACAGTCACTAAATTGGCAACAATGGCCATCACAAGCTACAGACCACAGCCTTCTATGCTTGAAATACTACCGTTGTATGCATTCCAGGGGTTGAGCTTATAAAATAAGCGTGTCTAAATACACACTGAATACAGTTACAGAAGGCTGTGGTTTAGATTTACGAAGCAAATAGATATAGTCCCGTCGCTCTAATTTCTGGCAGCCAATCGCGTTGCAGGTCGGCTACATTTAAACGTGTGCGTCTTGTGATTCGCTTATGAAGACAGTATTCATTTCTTAAGGCTCGATGAATGCTTATTATAATCGCCCGCCATTTTGGCTCTTTCGTTGGCGTTCGCAGAAAGCAGACGAAGACGTTATTTGCCGCTCAATTATTTGCTGAATTACAGTGCGTTTGATTTATTATCATAGGAGCTACGACATGATAATGTTTAACGGTGTTGCAAATAGATTCCTCGTATGGTAGCTCGGCAACGAAAGAACAAAAATGGCGAATGATACTACCTACTTAGACTTTATAGAACCTTCACTTCCTAAGACGTAAGCAAAGAGGAGGAGTCACGCCGGGAATAACAGCGTCGCGACTATAATACTCTTTGCTGTGAAGAAATATATAAAAAAATTTTTACGATCGCATTTTTTTCAGTGACGGTATGTCATTTTTCACTAACGGTGTGTTTTCTGGCCATAGAAACCAGTGGCGGTATTCCATACCGTCACATACCGTCTCACTTCCCTCACTGGACCTAATACTTCTCTTTAATAGATTATATCGTATTGCATCATTTTCTGTCTTGCTTACTTTACTCAAATTCTGCTGCGCTCTATTCTACTCTCTACTTCTTTATAAAAATAATAGTAGTTCATTGTATTCTTCTCTATTTTATTAAATTGTAGGTATTCTGTTCTACTCCATTCTGTTGCATTATACAAAAAGAGTAAAGTTAAGAGAACGCAACTCCTGCCGGAAGCTCAGTCCCAAGTATTTGTTTACTTACTCTCGTCTATGTAAATTGAGTCCCTAGGGTCATAATCATATGAGTCCCAGTATATGGCAAAAAATACGTGGAGATATACTTGATTTAGTATGTTTTTATACCAGCCCGGGGCACAACGGGGAAGTGGAACGGAATCTGAACCCTCCCCCCTCCCATGTTATCTTTCCGCTTCACTGCCATATAAAAACGCGTGATGGATTTCAGGCGACCAGCAAACACGAAAGTTCGCAAAAGCTATAATGAAATCCGTCACTGAGCAGTAATTAACTACCGGTCTAGTCGTCTCAGCCGGGGAAGGTGGAGTGAGGAGTTTAGGGGTAATCTGTGTGACTGAATTGAGCTGTTTATACTATCAGTTGTTGAATTTGGTCATAGCATGATCGAAGGAACTGAAGAAATGATGTCCCAATATGCGATAGTCGCTCTAAATGAATGAATGAATGAATGAATTAATTAATTAATTAATTAAGGAAGAAATGAAAAAGTAGGTAGGTAGGTAATTTGGTAAATAAGTGCAATAGTCCATATACATAAATAAATAGGTAGGTAAATAAATAAATACCGTAAATAAATGAATAAATAAGTAAAGTAAATTGAATTCAAAGAAGAAATACCCACGCTCGCAATATTCCGTATTCTCTAAACTGCCAACTTATAATTTCATTTCGTGTTTGTATTGGCCTATAATACTATAAATTTTTAAAATTCATTACACCGTTATTACTTTATTATCTTTAAAAATAAAAATACTGTTACTGGATTCTAGAAAATAGTGAAATATGGATTAAAATACTATAATAAAATAAAATAAAATAGGCCTACATACATTAAATTAAGAATGAGGTTGAAGATATCTGAAGTTTTGTGTGCTTCAATTTTCGAAAATACTACATCTATAAATTATCCTGATTTCTTTCTTAACCAAAACAAATTCGCGGCATACAACAGGTTTCTTTATCACGTTGGTTGGTTTTATAACATTAATTTTATCTTCCTCACTTAAAACTTATTTTTTCTATACACCTTGCTCCTTTGTACTGTATGTATCACCTGTTTGCAAACTGAATGCTTGAAGTTACATTCTGATCTGAATATTTGGATCACAGTACGGTATACAACTTGACCTGATATTATTTCTATGTGATGATCAGGCTTCGGACTAGGCACACAGAGTAACCAGTATGAGGTTTAGAGTACACGGAGTATAAATGACGTCATGACCCGTGTGCAGTCACCTGACTGCAACAGCACAGGTGGGTCCGTAATGTGCATTACCGTTGTGTTGATTCTTGGCTACGATGCGTGTAACAGGCTTCAGCGTAGGGTCACCTGATTGAAGGTTACAACTCACGGTAATACTTTAATGGTGGACATTTATTGTCTACACTAGGAATGTACTGTATATACTGCTTCTGTACAGAGTGAAATATATTTTGTGACGGACTGTTTACATGTTGAGACACGAAGTAACGGCGCACTTCATTTCCCACTCCACTCGACCAACACAACACTATCTTCTGTGCGTTCTGAACTTCATGCATTTCTGTGTCCAGGACCGAAGCCTGGTGATGATATAGCAAATTATTTATTGAGAGTTGTTGAAGTAAGAGAACAAAAGAGTTTGGTCTATCCCATACTCTACCCTCTTTTCTTAGAATTCCAGTTCTTGACCCATAAATGCTTTTGCCATAGTAACGTTTATATTATTATATTCTAATCTATTCTGTCTTAGTCTATTCTACACTGAGATGCAGTAAGAAACTAGTGACGTGGGGTCAATAAGGTGCTACATTTATAACAAGAAATCACATTGACGACATAAATGCTCTCGGCGGATTAAAAGTCACGGTCGTGAATTTCACATAACGTTAAAATTGCCTTTTTCCAAGTTGTAGGTGGGGATTCAGGGGTTAGGTATAGCTTACAACAGTAAAATTTCTGGAAATATTCAACATTTCGTTTCCTCCAATACTGTATCTTGTACAATAATGAAAATTGGTATGTGTAAAACATTATCATTCTGCTATATGAAAACAATATTTTTACGATATAAAAATATTTATATATATATATTTTTTTTTTCAAAATTCATAATGATGGTAGTTCATTGAGCAGTGATGAAGCGTTTCCCTCATAATTCATAAACTTCTTAACTTTTTCATGTTCTCTTTCTTTTATTTTATTGCTGAAACTCATGTTTACAATATCATGCTCTTTCAACTACATTCCTTAATAAATAATATTTTTTTTATTTTGTGTTAGAAGAAAATACTGATATTTCACCATTTTTAAAATGAATTTATTTTTTATCAGACAATTTATCAAAGATAGCGTAGTGATCTTGCATCATATTGCAGATATGACATGCATAAATACATAAACAAAATTTCACCACAGAATGTTGGCTAGTTTTTTAGTTATGTGGGAAAAGCTTCATCACTGCACAGTGAACTGAATTTTGAAAATAAAAATGTAAATATTTTTTTTAAATCGTAAAAATATTTTTTTCATATAGCAGAAAGACAGTGTTTTACACATACTAATTTTCATTTGTATAAGATACAGTAATGGAGAAAAAATGTTGAATATTTCCAAAATTTTACTGCTGTAAGCTGTACCTAACCCCTTAAGGCACTAAAATATATTTTAAGGTATAAAATATAAAATTAGGACCATGAATAATAAAATAGACACTTAGGAGTAAAATATTTTATGAACTTTTTGTACGAAGTGTTAAAGTTTACGACATTCATAAAAATGTCGCAATGAAATAATCTATCACACTAGTGCGATGGAATGACACCGCACGTTAAAATAAATGAAAGTGATTTATTTATTGTGTAATATAATTATAGCCTCTTTGTCATATTTACATGTGCGAATAAGTGCACGTTGACCAGTACTCATCATGTATATTTATTTACATTTATTAAAACTTCCGATTGTATACTGCCTGGAAAACGTCCCTATTGCTATAGGAACGGTAGTCTGCCAGCATATTTACACTCCACTTTCCTTGGTAACGGTTCTCCACACTTGGCAATATTCTGGTGAAAACACTCTCCATGCTCATCACTGAGAGTACCAAGATTTTGTAGGAAGAAACCCAAATATATGTGCAGGAAGTGAATTCAAAGTGACATGTTACACTCCATTGCTTCACACGCCCGGATGAGTCTTTCCACAATTTCCTGGTAGTCGCTTGATTTATAATTTACAAGGAAATTCCTGCAGATGTGTCAGAATTCTATTCTAGTTATTATTTGTTTCATTCGAGGTAGAATGAAATGTTGTCTCTTATTTTCTCGTATTTATGACACGACAAAAATTGATTGCTTAATTTTTGCTTCACTCAAGCGCAGAGACGTAGGCAGGGAGAAGCTGAAGGCCCCCACTGTTCAATAATTTTTTAAAAATCATATTAGATATAAAAGCATGAAGAATCTATTCACCAATGGCGTTGAGAGTTCAACACTGAAACAAAAATGTTTGACTGCTTCTACCGACAATGACCAATATTTAGAATAACAAATCTCTTAAATTTTTGCTGACATGTTGTTTTAATTTGACCGATGTTTTCCAAAGAAATTATGAAGCCGCCACCGTTCTCAATACAATAACTAGGTTAAGTACCTAAATTATTTAGAATCGGCGTCTGTTGATTCACTCTGCAATGACGGAGAACGGATTTTACTTTATGATGTGAAGAGTTCGCGGGAAAAACGATGAATGTCACATTGCTGTTAAGGATTAGATAATGATCTAATTGAGTCTATAACTGCAAGATGTAATGCTGTTTCTATAGAAAATAAAGGAAAGGATTACTGTATTCGTGGTGATAATTCTCCTTTTTACCATTTTTCATAAGAACATTAAATTTCGTAGTGATCCATTGAATTAGATAATGACATCAACCTTAACAAAACCGTGACATACATCGTTTTTCCCGCGAACTCTTCATATGTTTTGGGGAGTCTAATTTTATGTTAAATTTCATACTATTACGCAGTAATAATATTATTGTCTTTTAAATATATTGCATGTAAGTTATGGGAAAATTTGACAAGTGATGTTCTCAAACCTTTCCTCAATATTTCAGTAACATCAATTATTAATAGCTAGGCTAATTAATAACATATCTTTCTCCTGAAATATTTAAAAATATTTTATTTTCTAAATTGTGTTTCTTTCCATCGTTTCCTCTGGAGGGAAATCCGTGCACATTGAAGCATGTACGGTTTTTTTTTCTTTGTACGGAGGGGGAACCCGAAGGCTTACACTGCAGCCTGAGGCTTAATGAGGCCGACAGTTACCCTGCAATTCTGCTTCAATTGGTTGAGGGAAAACCCTGCAAAAACTCCAACCAGGTAATTTGTCTCAACTAGGATTTGAACTCGGGCCCACTCGTTTCATAGCCAGACGTGCTGACCATTACTCTACAGAGGTGGACAGCATGTACGGTTACTCCGAATCTGAATTCGTTGCGCAAGAGCCCATGGAGGGTTAGAGCCTACAGTAGAGATGAACTATCCTCCAACTAACATAGGTAGCGTGTGGTTAGCACGACTATCTTCTCAACCGTTATAGCTGGCTTTCGAAACCGAATTTTGCTATTTACTGTGGTTCCTTCATTGAAATTAATCTTAATCTATTATACGCGTCGAAATGAATAGCAATAGGCGGTTAGCACGTGGGGAAGCATGTACGGACTCTAAGGACGCATGCGCAGTAAAAGCAATTAGGCCGCTGGTAGCTGAAAAAAAAAAGGAGTTCCATTCTATCAGGTGCCAGCGGTCTAACAGGCTAGGTAGCAATCGACCAAATTGTCTTCGTCTCGCCTGGGTAGTAGCGTGATTAACTACCTTGCTGGAAGGAATGCCTAAATGTTACGCAATGGAGACATACATTTTTTATTTATTTTTTTAGTAGGTTATTTTACGACGCTTTATCAACAGCTTAGGTTATTTAGCGTCTGAATGAGATGAAGGTGATAATGCCGGTGAAATGAGTCCGGGGTCCAGCACCGAAAGTTACCCAGCATTTGCTCATATTGGGTTGAGGGAAAACCCCGGAAAAAACCTCGACCAAGTAACTTGCCCCGACCGGGAATCGAACCCGGGCCACCTAGTTTCGCAGCCAGACGCGCTGACCGTTACTCCACAGGTGTGGACTACATTTTTTATTATAGTGTCAATAGTAAAAATAGAGTATTCTAGTGTACATAGTGTAAATAATTTAAATTGTAAATATTAATGTAATTGTTTAAGTGTTCCATAAATTGTTGTGCTCCACCTTATGAAACAAGAGTGGCGTGAGCCGCCAGTCAGTACTTCGCTTGCTAGATGCATTCGCGTCGTCAATTAAAAAACTCCAGTAATACATAATGTTGTAGCCACGGTCCCTAGTTATTACCATTGTTAGAAAATTGTAGTTTGAGCACCATTCACACGCACGCAAAATAGCCGTATACTAGCCATACCAACACATAAGACATCATCGTATTCATTATCATACACAATCTCGCTCTCGCGCTTCTGGAATACCCTACCCAGTGACATAAGAGACTGTCGGAATTTAGTAGCGTTCAAAAGCAAGCTTATTAAGCATTTTCTTACTGCGTAGAGTAGGTTTAATTTTTACTTAATTAATAAAAAAAAATGTTTCTCTCTTCTTAACTTTTACAATAAACTGTCTAGCTTTTATTAATTAGTTAATATTTTAGTACTTTGATTTTTATTGTATTTGTAAGTTTAATATTAATTGTAATTATAGGCCTAATTGTAATTGTATTCTTAATATTGTAGTTGTAATCCCCTGGTAGAGGGGAAGAGAAGGCCTGATGGCCTTATCTCTACCAGGTTAAACAAATAAATAAATAAATAAATAAATAAATTATAAAACATATCATATTAGTCAGCATGCAGATGTGTAGGAGTGGATCGTGAAGTCCTTCTGAATAATCTTCGTAATGAAAAACTTGGAATAGAATGAAATGAAAAGACATTTTCGGGAGGAGGAGGGGCACTATGACCCAGCACTGCGAACTTTTACGATCTATTGCGCTGACTTTTAAGCTAGGCGCATTCCCAAACCTACATCGGCTGACTACACTAAAGTTCGCCGCGTACCAAGTTTCGAGCAAGCCACCCCACTCGTCCCTAGGCCAGCCCCCTCCGTCCGTCGGCAGCCGACTTTAGGGGAACGCTGTGGAATGATGACGAAATGGATAAATTTAATGTTGACGGAATTATGTAGATGCCTAATATAGAGAAACGAGAGAACCTTAATTAAAAATCCCAGATCCTGCCGGGACTCGAACCCGAACTGCCTGCATGGTAGGCTGTAGGTGTGACTACTCAGCCACCGTTGAGGAATGGAATAGAAGTAAGTTTATTTTAATCCTACCCTAAGTAGGCCTATTTTTTGCTTTATTACAAACTAACTTCAAGTATTGTCCGAGTTTCTTATTTTGTTTCTATTTTTAAGTAAACTGATTGTTAGACTTTTACGAATATGCATTAGATCTGACTCAGATACGTGATACGCGTGTTTGCTAAAAAAACACACAATAGTTTACAATTTTTTCCCGTTATACACAGAAGTGAATGAGTGCATTTATAACGTAACAGATAAGTCATCGCTATGTTAAAATCGTTTGCACTTTGAAGATCGCCAGGATCACCACCCGTCTGCCGTAAACGAACACGAGATGGCAGTACAGTCGCTAATGCAATTCAAATGGGAATTATGACGTGACTCCTTATGTAACAACTAGTTGGCAGCGTAGTAAACCTGACAAAAGTTGTTAACTTCAAAACCTATAAGGCCGACCTACCTACGTATGATCTAGATAGTTGTCAAGAAGAATGCCATATTGGATATAAAAAATAACAGTAGAAATAGTTCCATGTGTGTTATTTAAAATATTTATGGACAACATATAAGTTGTTTTGAAAGTAATAAAACAAAAAAAAAATGTTGTTTTGAATATAAACATAGGGGCCGTATTCATATACATTCTTAGCCCGGGCTTCCGGTGGATGATCAGCGAACTAACGTTTTTCGTATTCATAAAGCAGTGTTAGCGATATAATATGAATCCTGTAAAAGTAACCAGTCGATAGCCGCGGCTAGTTTAGCACGCTCGTAGCGCGGGCTAGCGAAATGTCTATGAATAGCACCCTTCAACTTTTTCTATATTTATGATATTTAAAAAGTATGGACACTATAGGTTTATGCTGTAAGTGGTTTCCGACTATTAAAACGAAAAAGTTTATGGCTAACGTTCACGATTTTGCCCTGTAGGCCTACTTCTACAGGAAGTTTATATTTTTCACGTCATCTAACAAGTTCTTGATATATGTAGTCCCTTCTGAGCCTATGGATAAAGCAAGCTATGACTATATTTTTTTGTGGATATTGTACGTACTTGAAAAAAAGAGACTGACTGCATGAATTTTATAGACTTCGCTTATTCTAATTAAAAAAGAAGCACTTCGTGTGATTTTGAGTTCTTTTTAAGTATGCTGACATTTCTAAGTAATTCAAAACTGATCATTCATCTTTGTTTCGATATTGATTCCTAATTAATTTGTCTCTAATGCGTCTTAATCATGATGAATCTGACTTAGTATTACAATATTTGGAAATAACATTAAGATAAAACAATAGCTATCCCATTTTCTTTAAATAATAAAGGTAATAAACCAATTTCATCTACTCTACAAATTAAAATGCATCATTTTGATTGTTCCCATATAAATTGCAATTGTTCAGTTATTAGTGTAGTTAAGGAGGTTAAGTACTTAGGTATAATTATTGATAATCATTTAAAATGGAACAATCATATTCATTATATTTGTAATAAATTACGCAAAACATTATATTACTTTGTTGTTCTAAGATATACTTTGTCAATTAACTGTTTACGTATAATTTATTTAGCATTATTTCAATCTATATTTATGTATGGTATTATAGGTTGGAGTGGAACTTATAAATCCAACCTATATCCGTTAATTTTACTACAGAAAAAAAGTATTAAAAATTTGTTTAAAAAAGCAGAAAGCTTGCTCAACTGAAATGTTGTTTAAACATATAGAACTGAAAATAAGAATTTTCTGCGTTTGTCTGCACCTAAATGTAAAACCAATGCAGCTTTTTATCGTAGCATGAGTCACGATCCCAGATTATTATTATTAAACAAATTTTATTCTAATATTATTTTAACCACGAATCCTCTCCAAATTAATAAAGAAAATTAAAAACAATTATTGGATTTATAGTTTGGCTTTAAACATATTAAACACTTTTTAATCTGTATTCACTCTCAATTTTAATTTTATTTTTGTCTGTATTGGAATCCTCTCCTGAGCACGAGTCTTACTCATTCAGGAGTGGGCTAGTTTATCTTTCATTGCATTAACTTGTATTCATTTCAAACTTACTAGCAATAAAAATAAAATAAACGAACATAGCAAAATATAAAATTCTCATGCCTTCAGGATCACTTTACCAAGCGATTCGTTAATCGCAGTAAATAAAACGAATGATACTGTTGTCTCCGTTTGACTGAACTTCGTAGTGTTAGTATATTTACAGGCGAAAGGGTTGTAGGCTACATCCCAATGATGCATAATGGTCACTTTGTGTCTAGACTTCGTATAGGAAGGATCGAAGTAGGCGTTGTGTGCAAGAGAGAAATGAGTAAGTATAAGTGTTTAACATTGACATTATTGTGCTTTTACTTGTATCTCTGACTGACTAGGACTTTTGAATTCCTATTTTTACGCTAAAATATCCCCCCCCCCAACCTAATGGTCCAGAACTGGTGGAATCTCTTATAGAACAACGTGGGCGAGTGCATGTTAGGTATTATTGATTCAACAGCACAGCACAGACTAATTCTTACTCATAATAGTGAAATTAGTGTTAGCATTATGTATCTTATTCTGATGGAAATACATGGAAAAAAAGTTAAATGCTATATTAAAATAAAATGTGATCCATGAGCTACTACCGCTAATAATAATTTATTTAATAATTGAGTACACTGAAATTAAAATGAAATCAGCGTTATTAATATTTTGGTTCTATTTATATGTATTTCGAATTCTTTATAGAAATGTATCAATAATTTTATTCACAGAATATAGCCTAATGTGAACGAATTGTTTAAACTCTCATACGAATAATAATTATTGATAAATTCACTATACTGATATGCCTATGTATTAATATTGAAAATAAACTTAATATTTTCGAATTGTTTCTTTAGCATAAATTCTGTGGTGTTCGGATAAAGGGGTATAAGTCATTTTTTGTGCAGATGGAATTTTGTTCCCCAGATGAACACACAAGTTAAATTATATAAGTGAGTGTGCAAAACTCAAAGAATACTAGCAATTGATATGTTTTATTTGTGTAGAAAATTATTTGTAATAAGGGTTCCAAGTTTAATTTTCATTTATCTCCGAACTAATTTTTATGACTTATCTCCCTTTACCCAAACACCACAGAATTGTTTATTTTAAAATGAAAATAGGATAGATATGTAGTTAATGGCTGTAGCCTACTATTTCGTGCACACAGATAAGAGCTGTAAATTTATAGAGAACATATCGTGCTGAACGATCTCCTGTTAAAAGTTATATACCGTTATTTGAAATTAATTTCATTTATCAAAGATAATATAGTATTAATGTTGTAAATGCAGTTCCATATATTGAACCTTCCATCTCGGCACGCATTACGTAGCCTACACCGCATCTGATTTTCATTTCTTTTTTTAACTCATAATCTGAGAGATTAAATAACTTCACAAATGTGCATAAGGCACAAATTAAGTAAATGTAATTATCACGTGAGTAGCCCAGATGCAAAACCAGCTAACTGCCAAAAAAATGAAAAATGAGATAATGGTAACCATGGTTTCAGTTCGTCATTAGCTACGTAATAAGCCATACATTCGGTTACAAATCCAACTCTAAACCCTTTAAATCTAATAAATAAAATTGCATACGGTTGCAAAACCTGCTAAGTGTGGAGAGCGTAAGGATGCAATACCTGCTAACTGCACAATGCCATGTTTACTTTTGCAAAACCTGCTAAATGTTACTGAGACAACATGGCCATTTTGAGTTACGGATGCAAAAGCTGCTATTTCGATCTCCATAAGGATTACATTGAGCATACTAAAATAACGAATAAGATATTATTAGACGCTGATAATAAAGCTACTTTTTGCTCGTATAGTTAAATTGACTATACTGCTGCATTTAAGACATCAGCTGAGAGTTTCTGCCCGCGCTTTATTGGGAACTTCTAACCTTTTATGTTAAGTGTGTTGAAGTCTTGAAGTGGTTACTGTGATTATCTTGCAGTTTTTTCGACTTTTGCCGAAATGAGTGTGGATGGATATGGTGTATCCTGTTTCAATAACTCTGTTAGTGTTGAGGGAGAAGATACAGATGATGAAGAGAATGGTACAAGTGAAAAGGCGAATCCAGAAGTTTAAACAATAAAGGTAAACATTTCCAAAAGGACTACATTCCAATGGGTGTCATCCTTAAAGAAGCAAACATCAGGGACATTGAAAGACTTCTGGAATTGCACTTCGGGTAGGAATGGTTTCGGAATGCAAACTTGACCTTCTACACCGAAATGTTCAACCAGCAGCAAGACCTGGCTGTTGCAGACCTGAATGAAGATGAGCATGAACATACGGATGTAGTGGACTTCGAATTCATGGATGAGGAAGAACCGAACATTTTGTAAAGTGTTATATTACATTGATGTTTGTAGAAATTGCAACACCAAGAAGGATACATGTGACTGAAATGAAATTGATATCACAGTTTAGATACATGACAATACACAAGGATTAGAATTACAGAACTGTACCTGATCTGTGACCGTGAGATTTCAGTATGGAGTGAAGCCTCCATGCGCTGCAATCAGAGCTTCTAAGCGTCGTGGTACGGAATCAAAGAGTTCCTGGATATGTTCCAGGGGAATCTCCCTCCACGCAGTTTGTATGCGAGTCCACAAAGCGTCAAGAGTGTGTGCTGGAGGACCATGACGAACAAGTTGCCGACCAACCATGTCCCAGAAATATTCGATGGGCGAAATGTCTGGCGAACGTGCAGGCCAGGAAAGCAGTGATACCCGTCGTTCTTCGAAGAAAACTTGCACAATCCTCACCACGTGACCGGACATTATCCTGCTCAAATATGGCATGTGGAGTTGCCTGAGAAAGGGGCAGTACCTGGGACTCTAAGACCTCTCTAATGTAGCGGTTGAAGTTCAGATTGTCCTGAATATGTAGGAAGCGAGATCACATATTGTATCACACTAGGAACTTGTCCGCAATGCCGCTCAACAATGCAGGCTCTCAGACTGCGTTCACCACGGTAGCGCTTAACACGTATGTGACCATCACTGTAGGACAAGTTGAAGCGGGACTCGTACGAACACAATACATTTGGTACTCTGTTTTACACATCTCCAGAGTTTGGGATCATTCGGGCCATTTTTTCTGGGTGTTGCACTTTTCACAAACAGTAGTACATAAGGAAACCTTCAAACTATAACATTAGTATTCTGTTCTCCTTTTTTTACTTTTTTATAGTACAATATTTGTGTGTTTAATAATATTTAGGTTATGTAACGAAAATGAGAATGTTCTCTTCTACCGTCTTGTCAGATAAACTGTTAACATTGATCAAATACCAGGTTTTGCAAACTAATGTATCGTTAATATGGCTACCTATAGAGTTGCAAATCCTGCTAACTGCTCTGTTCGGCTGCAAAACCTGCTAATTGCAAATTAATATACAATATAACTAATTACCTATTAATCATATATTTCTGAGCAGTAGGAAGATAAAACTAAATATTTTTTCCCCATTATTTAAACTAGAAATCATGCCTCTAGCATCTGTGGTTAAGTTTATACACAATTTTCCTTATTTGCCAAAATTCGTCTAACTTGCAAATAGCTGGTTTTGCAAATTGGCTACTCACGTTTAATACACTACATTTACACAATTCCACTCATTAACCAATGGCGTAGCATGAAATTTTGAGCAGGGGAAGCTAACTCAAGTTGTCTTTCGTGCAATATGAGGAAACGTATTACAAAAATACAGTCATAAAATAAATAGTAGTAAATGTCAAGTCAGCAGTCGAAGATTGGTTGGAACCTCGTAAGTAACACCAATAAGGCATAAGTAAAATATGATTTCACGGTTTACACATATCTCTAATAGACACGTATACGTATAACATTAGCTCACTCCCTGTCATACTTAGAGAAATCACAATATTAGTATCATTACGTAAGTGCGCGTATGTCTTTTGGTTGTGTCCTTCATTGACAGCAAGGCAGTCGGTCATTTGTTTTTCAAATCACACTTTTGTTCGTAAGTCAGCCTTGATAATACAATTGTCCTAAAAAAAAATTCAAGTAAATTAGTGTCAGGAACTGTTATTTCGCTCATTATTTATTATATCAGCCACAATGCACACTGACACTTCAACTGAACACAACTGACGAAAAGGGATAACTCGGAAACTACTTATTTTAAATGTTAAAGCTAGCTTCTTGCGACTAGGGTAGTTTAGTTAGAAAGGGATGGAAAATCTGCGAGGTGGATTACACAGAAGAAACCAGTCTGCTTGGAAGCTGGTGTGTGCAGGCTTCTTGTTTACTGCTGCATCACAAATCATCCTGCGCTGCCGCATCACAATATTTAACGCGTAAATATACATTCTATTAAAATTAATAAATAATTTTCTCCATAAACTGCAGGTTTATTATGGAATTATTATTAAGTGGGGAAGCTAAGCTTTTTAGCTTACATTGACGCTACGCCACTTTCATTAACAAAATTCGAACATGTATAATGTCAGTCCGTTACATATTGTCAATTTTAGTTGGGAGTATATGCAGCAGAAGGCTTTTGAAATGGGTGTTGAAGTACTACTAATATTTGGAAATAGAAATAAGTAAACAGTGATAGGTTAGGTTTAGTTTGTTGAGGATTTCGGTATGCATTGCATATACTGTACTACGCTTTTTTGGTAGATACTGTGGGTAGAGTGTTTTCGTAAGGTCTAGGATCAATAACAGGCTAGGTTTGGTTGGTATGCCTTGCTTATAGCCTAGATCATATATACCCAGATTGCTCGGCGTTATAGACTTTAACGGTAACAAGTTTTATTAGGTTTACTATGCTGCCATCTAGTTGTTACATAAGGAGTCACGTCATAACTCTCATTTGAAATGCATTAGCGACTGTACTGCCATCTCGTGTTCGTTGACGGCGGACGAGTGGCGATCCTGGCGGTCGTTCTATTTAAAGTGCAACAGATTTTAACATAGGAATGAGCAATCTATATGTGAGCTGGCTTACACGCTTTTGATGGCAATTTTGGAGGTTCCACCATCGAGTTTCGAATTTTTATTCTGAAAATCCCCAATTTTTGCCCTCTTTCTCAAAAGAACTTAGAAAAAAAGTAACGAGATGACTTGTCAAAAGGTGGCATCACATGTGACAAAATATTTAAATTTCAATGTTTATTAATTGATTACAATGACAAAACATTGAAGTATCGATACCTAAATTCAAATTTATTTTGTGACTTGGCATATTACTGCTCCAAACTCATCATTTAACGTCCAGTATACATTCGCTGACACAAACCTTACACTTGCTAAAATAGTTTTTTTTTCTTCCAACGTGCAGACCTACATTGTTGAGAAAATTAATTTAAGTTTAATGTAATTATTTAGGTCTAGAAGAAAATAGTTACTGTATAACGATAAAATTATACAAGTAATGTTAATTTTCTAACGGAGGGACTTTTTCCGTCCCTTCTCGAATCGAAGCGGGACTCGGGATTTTTATATGAAAACCCGGACATAACCCGCCAAATTGGGACATCTGGCAACCCTGTTTTACACCACTGCCTACTTATGGGGTATGTTAAGTCCATCTTTATGGAGACTCCACGACAACAATAAATTATGGCCACAGTCTAGTATATACAGTCACGAAGCTTGGGATGATTTTTTTGTATTTCTCGCCATAGCTGCTAGCCGCTTGGAGTGCTGTGAGTACTAGGAACAATATACTGCGCCACTGCCATCGTGATCTAATACAGGCCGTAAGGCAGACCGTGTGACTCGCTTAACCTGATCACGAAGGGCGGCGTTTCAACCATATAAAGTAGTTGGAATGCATAAAACGTAACATATTATATTTCTCTAAAATGTAGTGTAATTGCATTAATAAAATTCAAAACAATGATTATGAGACACTTAAGACATAATTCACTTGCGAGTTAAGGTGTAATATTATTTTTGGTGTGAAAATTACGTTGTTCATATGTGTAATACCTGCCTTTATTTCGATTAAATATTGCGAAATTCTTGTACATTAATTTGTGCACGATTCAATAATTTTCAGTTGCACCGCACGGATATTTAGATACAGTATGTTGAAATTATAGGTTATGTATACTGTACCAGTTGTCCCTTTCTGTCTAATTTTATTGGGCTCCAATGCCTTGCCATTACATATGTACAGTTACCCTTAAAAAGAATGAGACGATTCTTGGTTATCACAAGTTAAAGTTCTATAGCGCGGTTCACTCGATATCGACGTATAACGACAAGTACCATGACAAATAGAACAAGAATTGTTACAAGGACAAGACAGCCATTTAATGCCACGATTTCACAACATAGCTCGGGTAACAAAATATCATTGCTTCTCTTTACCGAATGGCAAATGCCGGCTATCGAATCTACATTCTGGACTGCTGCTGTCACTGTCTTGTCTCGGTAGCTCATATAGTAGCGTGTCGGTTCCAACGTATAACCGAAACGTTTCGTGTTCGATCCCAGGTAAACATTTTTTATTGAGGTGTAATTAATTTCTTCTGAGTTCCTCGACTGTATAATTTGTCGAAAAATATGAAATAATTTATGCCCAATTTTTGGATCTACAAGTGGGCTGAACCTCGTCAAAAAATAAATAAATCTTACTTGGAAGTTAAAAGTATTCTTCCTGAAACAAAAATCATAAAAAACAAAAAGAGACCTGTTAACTTAAAATCTTGTCCACCCACCATCATACATTTCTCCAATCGAAATCCACTCGATTGGTAGCGAAGGCAAGACGGTTGACAGCTTGTGCTTCCCCCAGTATTTCCATTTGTGCAGCCCTCCTGCTCCTAATACCGCGGTTCCTCAACCTACTGATCACAGTCTGTGAAGAGCCGGGAAAGTTAGATACTGCTCTTATTTCGTTAGCAGTCAGAAAGGGGGCCTGTCGAACTGTCTCGAATAAGAGAGTATCCTCTTCCAATGAAAAAATCCGCGGACGCCCAGGAATAGGGCGATTTTCGACCTCCCCTGAATTTTGGTAACAATGAACCCCCTCGCGGCTGTACTTCCAGGAACACCGACCAAACGGCCAGCAGATCTAGCCCCATATCCAGCCTCAACTAGAGCTATAACTCTCTGTCTCATGTCACGTCGGTTCGCCATTACGATTAGAAATGAGGGATGACGATAATACTTTAGTGTAGACAATGACTATTTAACGTGATATAGAATTATTGAAATAAGGGGCATCTTGCACAGTAATAGTTAATAAATCAACCCTAAATTAAATATTTAAATGACAGGATATAACAGGAAGTCCAATTATTGTTGCGAAACTAATCAAATTAAATCTAATTACCCGGTACATTAAGTAAACAAATCCCAAGTTATGACACCACATTGCTACAGCTAAATTGTAGGTTATTAACATAAGCACTGAATAGGTCCGTGCTTATGCGTTGGACGACAAAACGAAACATCGAAAGTTCGAATCTTGCCGAGGAATGTAACTTCTTGCTTTTTATAATGTAAATCAGACTTCTAACTACAATCATTCATATTTCTTACAGTATTTATTAATATTTATAGCCAACATTGAATTTGTAAAGAAAAGACTTTAGAAATCTCATATGGAATTTGTGATCTGTACTGGCATAAACATAGATTATCTCTCGGATCTTTTCCGTAAAAGTAAATTAAATTCACTCCTTGAAACTCGAAAACTTAGTCGTAGAGTCATTTTCCCACCAGCATACAAGCTGAAGTAGCACAGCCATTGATAAAAGTTTTGTACACAGAATTAGACTGAATTCCTATTCGACAGAATCAATGGCTTGTCTGAACATGATAAACAAATCCTAAGTGTTTCCAATGTCACTGAACAATTTCAAAATATTAATTTAAAAATTAAAAAAGGGTCGTAAATACTGTATCTAGTGACTATTTACATTTATGTCTACAAAATGAATCTTGGAAAAACGTATATGATTCTGGTACTACTGATATTAACAGTAAATGTATTGTATTTTTCACTTCATTTCATAATCACTTCAGTGGATGTTCTCCACTCAATATGAAAAAAATTCAAAAGTAAAAACATGTAAATTAACGCAGGGATTTAAAAATCTCATGTATTAAAAAGAAGAATCTATATGTAATGAGTTGCAATGTAATGATCCTCATGTTCTTAAATAGTACAAGAAGTACAGTGTAATTTGTCAAAAATTATGAAAGAGGGAAATAGAATATATTTGAATAGAAAAGTAAAAAATTCAGATAATGCAATTAAAGCTATTCGGAATATTATTAAAGTTAAACTTGTAGATATCCTAAGAAAGAAAATATTTTTTCATTGAAACCAGTGATTATAAAGTAGAGGATCCCAAATCTATTGCAAATTCTTTTAACGTCTTATAGTATATAGTACAGGAATATTATTGACAAATTAAACCTTCAAGATTTTGCAAAAGATACTGCAATTTGTCACTTAACAGATGCATTTAATAATTAGTATTAATATATGTAATTAGTCAATAACTGCAACAGTGCTTTTTCATTCAATCATAACATGAATAAAATTGAATGCACATTAAATTAAATACTATTGCAAACACGTAGCTAAAATAGTTAAAATGAAATGAAGGGGTGAGAATGAAATAATCCAAAGCCACACTTTTAACAAAAATTGTTTTGTGCGAGTGCATTTCTTACACATATGGGAAAGCTACTAATAAAATGACATAGCCTAAGGACTCTAAACCTTTGTAAAAGTTTGTCTGTGTGGATTAGGAATATTTTTTTAATTTCATTTTAATTGTTAGTTTTTAATATATATGCATTTACATTGTATGTGTGTATGTATAAATGCATTCATTAGATTAACGTTTATAATATTATAACTTGTAATTTTGTATTGTCTGTGGTTATTAATACTTAATCTGAGGACTTTGTAAAACTCTATTTCAACGTTATTTAGCTATTTCGAAGTTATTTAGACAAAAAAAAACCGTTGTGTAGACTAGGAATCGAACTCGCACTCTTCTACACGACACGCAGAAGTCTTACTGTTTGAGCTATTGAAACGACACGAAAGCTTTCCTTTCTGTGCGGAGTATCGATCTAGTCATGAACGTCCATTATCGATTTAACTACAAGATTTATGTATATATTTATCTTTTATTTACATAATATTATCATATTTATTTGCAGTTTTTGAAGTGAATTTCGGAACGATGCTAGTAACAAACCAAATAGCCTGAATTTAAGTAACTCAATATTCGTTATCTTGTGTATCAGTGCTCTGGTCTCCGATCATGCGCAGTGTTTTACATCTGAGACTTAGGAATATTCAATCGTCTCATCCTTTTCTAGGGAAACTGTACGTTATATCGTATGGAAATTATAGGTTATGTTTACTATATTTAACTTATATTCTTTTTTATTACACCTCAAAATAGCTTCCATTCTAAACTTAAAATGTTGATGCGAACAGATTATGTTAACATGTATAATTCTCTTCACATTAAAATAACACAGTTTTGTAATTATTTCTGCAACATATTATGCAACAAGAAGTAAACGGAACTTATGGACACATTACACTAAATAAAACCTAGCAATGAAACGCAATAAAGTTATAATATAATATTTCACTGAGCTCCATACACTGAAATAGAAAACCCGAACATACATTACAGTCTGGTCTAGATCGAAAAGACATTGACTGTGCCGTACTGTTCACTATTGTGAAAAGTTGTGTAAACTGTGAAATATTCGTTATCGGTTGTAAAACTGTAATTGACTAAAATACAATAATTTGAATAATAATATGAGACAAGGAGACGTTTGTAGTACTATAAATTGCAAGAAAAAGAGGTCAGAGTTATCGTTCTTCCGAAAGATCCAGGAAGGTGAGTTTATAAAATATAATATAATATTTTATGAAAATAATATATAAGCCTTATGTATTTAATATTTCAGTAGTGGAAGGAAGGTATTAATTTTTTCAAAAGAACACGATATCGAAAGTACAATACATTTTATCGTATGCTAGGGAAAGAGTCTGTGATGAGGCGATATTAGCGATCCTGATGGTTAGCAACTATCTATGGATGCATATTTATTAAGTATTGAGCTTCGTGACTGGTATATACTAGACTGTGTTATGGCTTTCTTTCACCAAATGCAGTAACCTCTATATTTGCAAACAAGTATGAGAATCTACGTGAACGTTATTAATAGACTGTGGAACTTCAAACAATTGCATCTTTTTTATTAGTTTGACATATTGAAAAAGTAGAGTGGATCTTTGTCGATCATGGCTTTTACGTTCGATTGAAGCCAACTTTATTTTGCATAAAAGCATATTTCGAGAGTTTTCCCTTCTAAATGCTTTTATATTTTTATTTTTGCATTCGCGACAATAATTCTTTAGTCCGCCCGTTGCAATAGCAATCCGAGATTGACCCTCTTTTTAATCACCTAGATTCCATTCAGACTTTCACTCTGATTTCGTAGAACTAAAAATGAATGTATTTAGACCATAAAGTCACGTATTGTTGAGGTCATGAAATTGCTGCAACGACAATGCTGCTAGTGCTCTCTGATTTCATAGGAACAAGACTGAATGCATTTAAACAATGCGACAATGAAGACACGTGGAGTGTAAATTTTCATTTCAACAAATTTTACTGCACAATCAAGCGAAGAAGCAATACATATAATCGATCTGCTTACAAGTTTAACGCTGACATTCCAAAGAAATTTAGTTATAATAATTAAGATGACTAACAGTGAAGTCGAAACTAATCAACTAAGGCTAACCTGCAGAACTGTAGCTCCTCAGAGCGACTGCCTTCGTACCCCTCCTATCCCACCCACCTTTTCTACCAGTATGGTCATAGCATTCTAGTTGCGCTCGGCAGTATCAACAATCATTCTCGCGGCGGCAGTATACAATACGCTATCAAGAATTACAAATGAACAGATAATAAAATCCTTAGGAACATACCTTTGGAAAGTAAGAGAAAAACGAATGAGTGAAATAAATTAGTTTTCATTTATTTATTTTTATTTTTTTTGGGTTATTTTACGACGCTGTATCAACATCTAGGTTAGAAATAAATTAGTTAAAAGACATATTAAATACATTTTAAAACGCATATAATGTAAGAAGGTCTAGCTATGTAGGGCCTATATATATATATATATATATATATATATATATATATATATATATATATATTGTATGTATATTGTATGTCGATAAGTGAGTGATAGCTATATGACCGGAGGTTCAGTATTGTAACGCACTGCAGATGAATGAATGAATGAATGAATGAATGAATGAATGAATGAATGAATGAATGAATGAATATGTACACAATACGCGAATATGCGTACTGCAGTTTGAAGAGAACTGGAACATGGCAAAATATAAACCCCTTGAAGAAATACTATTTCCAAAATAAATGGGAATATGATTACTTTGTTGTTGAAGAAGACGAAAGAATTGCTTATTTACTGTGTCCCTTCCAGTTTATTTCTACTCGTCATTTCAATATTAAACGACTTTTTTTTTTAAATAAAGCCCATATTAAGAATTATGGAACAGACAAACTTTCGGGTAAGTTCATTATTACGAACTGTATATTGAATGTTTATTTATATACTGTTAAATTAAGGAAATCACTCGTTGTGTTCATCTTGTATTGAAATGAATAGTGACTTTTATATTAATTTCAAGATTTATCACTTAAATGTTACAAATTTATGTTTCCGTAGGTGGTGATAGGAGGAAAGTTTTGGAAAATCTAAAGCAGGTTAGGCGCAAAGAAATCTTAAAAATCTACCGGCAGAAAATCTAGCATAATCGTAAACCTTGAAACGATATAACGCATTACAAATACAATGACTTTATTACAATCCTTTTTGAAAATTACAGTGTCGCCATTGATGCACTTTCCACACGTAAAGAATGTCAACAAGTTTACGCGAAGTCGATCATCCCCAATGGAAGTGGAGTGAGGCTGACGTCATATTTCCCCAACTTACGAGTTCTGCAGGCCTGAACTAAGGTAATTTACTACTTAGTTTTCATTTTAACACTAGAAAGCCGATGTCACAACTAAATCCTTAAGACAGTATTACTTTAAAATTACTTTCATTTAAATTATATTATTAAACCAAATAAACCCAGAAAGTGTACTTTTACTTCACATATTTCAATTTTTAACACATACTTCAACAGTTTTCACTGCATTGTTGCATGCGTATTTTCAGTTTTTTTAGTTCATAAAGTTCGTGGTCTAGTTATGAATGTTGTTTAGAAAATAATTGATTACGTTTTGAACTTGTGTTCTATAAAGAAAGTAGTCTATGAACATGATTTTTTTAATATAAGCTATACAGTATATTTATGTTCCAGTTTGTTTTAAACAGCTTTACCTAACTTGAGTTAATAAATTAGGGCCTACTGTAGTTCATAAAAGTGCAGTTTCCATTTTTAGTAGACTACTGTCTACACTGTAGGCCTATTTGTTTTAGCGTACACTGTGTACTGCGTTTTTATTGCACAATGCATCACTGCGTTAAATTAGCATCAAAGAACTTATTGCTAGAGGATATAAAATTGGTCACTTTTCAGTGATGGTCATTATTAGCCTTTCAGGAAATACAAACAACAAATTACACTGTAAAATAAGTGGAGCGCATCGCAAAGGATGGGAGAGGAAATGGCATACAATTATTACAGAAATGGACAAATGTGTGTTCAATGGATAATGAAGTGCAGACAACGAGTCTGTTGATTAAACCATTGAGACAACAAACTTGTCTGTGAAATGGATACAAACATGTCATTAATCGCAAGTCTGCAATGTAAATAGTTCCTTCATTATGCAACCGAGGGCTTTTACGAGTATATCCTCCCCAGCAGCGACTGTTGCTAGATGTATCTACATCTGAGATAGTGCACACCATAGATGTAACTAGACATTTTGACGTTACGTTTGATCAATGCTCAAGTTTTAATATTTTTTCGCTAAACTGGAGAATTAGTACGATAGCTTTGAACCGTGCCGTTACGTTTATCACCAAATTTAACTAAATACACAATGTCGCCAACATAAGAACATGACGTTGGTATGTGGCGTCGTTAGAAGGAGAAATTTGTTTTTTTTTTCTCTCTACCACCTTCGTTCTGAACATTACTGAGAGATAGCACCACTGTTAGCGATAAGGTGTATTTGTGTAAATATTGCGAGTAGATTATGTGGCTTAGATGAGAGGCTCGTACCAAACAGTTTTGCTGTAGCGCATGCGCGGACCTCTCATACAGTGGGAGCGTGATCCTTAGTTGAATTTATTTTCGCGTGTACATTGCAGATCAAATGAAGATCCCTACTTGTTCCGGTTACACATCTTGCATATACGAAGGTTAGGTTTGGTTAGTTTAGGATTTTATTAACAACGTCCGCGCATGCGCAGACAGGCAAGAATTATACCTTTCCCTCATTTTCTACTGGAAACGTTTCACTATGTCTTGCTTGAAAGTGTCCATTTTATCTCGAACTAAAATATCTGTCGCATTTCCTTTTGTTTCATCGCGGCCGAATTGGTTTGTCTCTTTGATATCAATGTTTATAGTCGGTCATGGCCTTTATGACAGTTTTTGTTTCGTAATATTGATAAATAATAATATAATAAAAGCGGTGAATAATTTCATGGCCCCTAAAATTTCTTTTTCGTAAAACGCTAAGTATTTTTCTCTAGGCCACAAATAAAACGGCGACGCGGTCATAATTACGTACTTAACGCTTTGGCGAACATTAACCGGGAATTTACTTTCCGTCATTTGAATGATATTCCGTGTTACACACCTTTTTTCCTCTTAATTTTGTTGTGATAATCTACTTTAAGATCTCACTACATCTGCATTTTGTTTCAATGCATTCAAAACACCGCCGTTGTACTACATAAATCTTGCACTTGACTAATGGAGTGATTTATTTAAGAATATAATCGCGAATTTCACTACCACCATTTCGATTGTCTTTTGTTTGACACGGCTCGGTACGGCCCGGTGACTAGTGGCAAACGAGTAACGTCGACTACCGACATTGTTGTTCTACCGTGCGTATTATCCAGTTGAAAATGTTGTGTAAAATATAACTGCGTCTTAAGTTTCGGATGCCTCCAATGCAGGCATGTCAAAACCCTGCACAATGTGCAGTCGCGCACATTGTGCACTTGTCTCTGTGCGATGTTCAGTTCCTATTCCCTACCTCGAGGAGTGAATCGGCTTGGAGAGGAACGCGACAGGACTGTACATTACCTGCAGTAGCAGAACAGCTTTGGTTTCAGTAACACAGATCAGTACGGGTGTGCTCATTGAGCTGTGATTGTGCATGCGTTATGAAAAATAAAGTGACGAGTCCACAGATATAACGAAGAAGAGAAATCACGAATCATATAACATAACTGTTATGATATTTTTCTCAGCCAACAGTTATTATTTTAAAATGAAAGGCTTCCATCATATCATGTGGATCTAATAGTGATGTGAGAATTTAAATCAGATTAGTAAAGTTCTCAAAATATATTCGCCAGCTCTTATTTCTTAATCAGTACTCTCACGACAAAACAAACATAATGATGTTGTTTTGGAGTCTGTACTAACACAGCCATCAATGGTTAGACGACTTACAACTTTTATTTGATAAGCTGATAAGTGATGAGAATATTGAGTGAGGAGTACATGTGAGGCTCTTGAGGTTGTAAGGGAAGGAAGAAAACAACTATTTGTAAGGCGGAAAAATTTTCTGGAAAAATAATACATAATGGCGAATTTTCCATCTCACGTTACTATATTATCTTAATATACTTCAGTTAAATCTTTAAACCTGACATAAAGAAAATGTCCTCGCTTCACAGCTTGTGAAGTACTCTTTTAACTCAATTCAATAACTCTCCCAACTTCCTGATACTTGCTCTCAACGTTTTCCAAATAAACTGTATATAAATTTAAATTCAAGCTTAATTTATCCAACTTATTAATAATAATGTGAATTTATATTAATATACAGCAAGGAAATGATTCCAGTGTAAAAGCCTCGCAATGTCCTATTGCATGTAATTGGGAGTAAAATATTTCTTTAACATTGGTGCACCAATGGTCCCAATAATGCTTGAGGAACAATGAAAGAGTATTAGTTTGAAATAATCAGTACCTACTACATAAAATGAAATACTGTGTTCGTTTTTTGTTGTTTCGAAATTACTGCAATATTTATATTTTCTTCAAATACTGTATACAAATCATGTAAATAAATGATTCTTTACAAACGACGGCTTTGTGAATTGTAACTGAGTAAATCTATTGTTTCTTGTATTACAATTATTGTCAAATATAGACACTGACAATAATTGTGTTTTTTCCTTCTGCTAAGTATGTTTATAATGTCCAAATGTCAATTTAATTGAACACTAGAATTGCAGAACAGATTCTTGTACATCCCTCCCGCTAAGAACTAGTAAGAGCAACACGTGAATGACGCAATCTGCACAGACCGGCGTTCCGCGCACATACACTGCACTTTCAGTATCTGATTTCTGATATGACTGCTCCAATCCATGCCAGTGAGACATATTATTGGGAAGATCAGACGAGTCACACACGTTCAGTGGGGAAGTCTTTTCCTTCCCTTCCGTCAGCCGCTAGAGCAGCGTTTTCCAACCTTTTTCAACATGTGGCACACTAAAGGTGTAATTTAAAGTTCCACGACACACTCACATAATGTAAAAAACCAGTGGTTCTCATCCAAGGGGGAATTTTGAAGATTTTCGGAGGGAATGCTTTTACTGAATTTGCTTAGCTTGTGCTGCGTTCGCTGAATGTTGATTCTTGTGGACTCACTTTTTTTTACCACCTTTGTACTCTTTCAATTTTAGGCCTATTTGTTCAATTTTTGCTACGACAACATTTACTATTTTCATTTCTTGCGGCACACCAGCGGATCATTCGCGACACACTAATGTGCCGCAGCATACCGGTTGACAATTGCTGCGCTAGAGAGAAGTCATCATTTTACTGCGCATACCATGTTTGGGTCAGGTCTTACCAAACATGCGCAGACTTTAGATCGAAATTTATTTCTTAGTCCTGAAAACAAAAGCAAGAAAAATCCTACGAAGTTATAATTTATTCTACGCTAATATGGATATGACTACAGATGTGCACTTTTTAAGCTGCTGTTGTAAATTGTATCAATATGGTTTACTTAGATATGGGGAACTTATTGGTAGTGCAGAGCCATGCCGCCATTGCCCCCTACTGATTGTAGTCAGTATTTCAGCTCTTCTGATTACGTCAGAGGAAAACACACAATGGACTTATCTGACGTGAGATGGGATCAGCACAGAATTTTGTGCTCCACCTAAGAAAACATAGGCCTAGATTCCACATTCATATTTCATAATGAAACGAGCGGGACCGGGTTCAAATCCTTGTTGGAACAAGTTGCCTGGTTGAGGTTCTTCCCGAGGTTTTCTTTCAAACAACTGGAGCAGAAGTGTTGGATAACTTCGGCGTTGAAACTCATTAAAATTACACTTTCCCTCTTTCATCATCATCATCATCATCATCATCATCATCATCATCATCATCATCTCCGTTCCTTTCCTATATTTCGGGCTTGCGTAGAATCGGCTGCCGACCGCCATCGAATGTGGTCATTAGTCGCAGGTGGTAGTGCTGTGTACCGTTGGCTCTTCCCTTGGCTCGAGGTAGCTCATGGGACCGGGGTTGAGGGATGCGGTAGATTAAGGGATTCTGCATACTGTAGGGAAGTTCAGAGGCGGCCCTAGGGGAGGCTTTAGAGTTTGCACACCATTCCATTCCGAGTAGTACAATGGGACCACCCAAGCGGCCTACGTGCGAGGGCAGTCCCCATCCCGTGTTCCTCTCTTTAAGGGGGACTAATAGGTAGGTAAGTAGGTAGGTATCTAGATGGCTAGATGGATGGATTGATATCACATTGACAACTGAAAAGTACCCTTCGAAGTATTCGAACCTATTTTCATGGTCTCAACGCATAGTCAGAACTGTGACTCTTCATTTGTGTACAGAGTCCCAGCAATTTGTAGAGCTTGAAAATTAAATATTATTTTTATGTACATTTACTCGTACGTCTGACTTGTTAAATACACATGAGCGATGTACCACGAAAAAATTAAAATTACGCGGAGTGGCTGTTCTTTATGCTTACATGCTACAACATACTGACGGTTTTGTTCAAAATAAGCCTATATTTTTTTTACCCTCCCTGTTACGAATATACATTTTGCGTATTTACATAACTGAGAGAAACATATTTCTCTGTTTTCTGATCGGTTTTGGAAACGTTGGTGTTGATGTATTCTAACACATGAAGCAGTGTTTCGAAACCTTTTTTTACTCACGGCACACCCTAGACGGGCCTAGAGTCAACACAGTACACCAAAATGTTAATCCCCTCAAAAACATAAGATGTGACTCTCAATATAATTACGCAATGTAAACAAATTTATTATTATTATTATTATTATTATAAAACTGAAATAGACTCATGCCTTTATTAACAATATTTATGAACTTCAATGCAATGCAGAAAATATACATTTCTATTACTGCGGTAATATTAAAGTAAATAACTCTACTCATATCCTCAATGTGATACTTGGGCCTGCTTACAAGCAAACATTCTGATGGGGGCAGATAAAAAAAAAAGTTAATTTTTTTTCTTCCACCATGCTAATAATGTCAAAAGAAGTGCTTATACAAATTTTTCCCACTCGATTGAAATTACGAGGCCGTCCAGTAAGTGATTTTCTCTGGGACTGTTTACAGAAAAAAAAGCACAATTGCATGGAAAGATTTATTGAAACAGATACAGCAATTGTTGCTCTATTTGTCAACATATCTCCCACTGAAATTGAGACATTTGTCATACCATGGGATCAATTTTTGTATCCTTGTGTCGTAGAAGTCTGCCGCCTGGATCGGAACCAGCGTTTGACAGCCGTCTGACTTCTCTGTCGATCCCATGACATGACAAATGTCTTAATTCCGGTGGAAATATGTCCAAAAAAATAGCTCAACAATTGCTGTGTCTGTTCTAACACTTTTTTTCCAATTAAATTGTGTTTTCTTTCTGTTAACGGCCCTGGCGAACTTATTTTTTACGGCCCTCGTAGTTGTGGTCGAGTGACCAAATTTTGTATAAGCACTTCTTTTGAAATTATTAACATGGTGAAAGAAAAAAAAATAAACTTTTTATCTGTTCCAATCAGAATGTTTGCTTCTTAGCTGCACACAAGTGGCTGATCCGTGGCGGATCGCTGATAGTACAAGCCTCATTTCTTCATCGATAGATTTGAATGTCTCCCTCTCTGATGTTTTAATTTCAGTTAACGTCGAGAAACCCATTTTACACATATATTATGTAGTTGAAAATGACAATAACATATTAACTGCCATCTCGGAGATAGCCGAGTATTCACTTCTTATTGACAACCAAAGACATTTCGAGAAGTTTTAATTCCAATGTTCTGTCTGCTTTTAAATCTGCCAGTTCCTCTTGTACGAGTACATTATTCGGAAGATGTTTTGAATCCACAATGAATGTATCACGAACCCAAACGAAATCTTGAACAAACTCTCCAAAATAATTCCTTAACTTCTGCTGCAAGATTATTGAATTGTTCTTCAAGTCCAACAACACTTCTTTATCGTCAGCAAGGAGCCATACAGTTGGAAATATCTCAAACGATCCATTTTAAATAATCTGTATCCACAAATTCAGCTTGTTCACAAATATTTGAATCTTATCCATATTAGTCAGAATATTTTCGTTCCTACCTTGCATTTTTCTGTTGAGCTCATTCAAATGTACGAAAATATCGGAAAGATATGCCAACTTAGATATCCGTTCATCATCTGCAAATAAATCCGCGTACTCATGCTCCTCAATAATAAAACATTCAAATACCTCCTCATTAAGTTCAAAATTTTGCACTAACACTTTACTTCGTGATAACCATCGAATTTCTGTATGTAGCAGGAGTGTAGTGTGCTCTGATCCCATTTTCTGACACAAAACTTCGCGTATTTAAGGACCGCGATTTGAAGTTCGCGACTATTACTACGTCAACCGGATTTACTTCACGTATACTTTAGCCACGAATCCTTTCATTCGGCTGTCATAGAAGCGTCTCCGTCTGTACAAATACTAACGCAATCCTTCCATGTTAATTCATTACGAACCACATATTCATTAGTTGTACGAAATATTTCTTTACCAGTTGCTCTCTCAGGCAGTTTTTATTGCAAAAAAAGAAATTACTTGCAATTACATCCCCGTCAATGTACCGAACGTAGGAAAAAAGTTGTGAGTGACCGCTAAACGTGTGCACTCGTCGATCTGAAGTGAGAACTTCTAGCTACTCTTTATTTTCTCCTTATAATGTCTTCGATGTCACTGGACATGTCAGTAACTGGGCGGCTGATTGTGTCAGCAGAGAGAGGATTTTTTTTTAACTTCACTAGCAGTTTCTGAAACCAGGATTATTTTCATCATTTCTTTACAGGCATGCATTAACAACGTTTCAGCTATTGTGTATGTTTCTTTGGCCTTTATGATAAGCTTGGCTACCTTATAGCTAGCTTCCTTACTTTTTGCGAAACATGTAGCCTACCGATGTCGTCATGAGCGTCACTTGTTTTTTTTTATTTTGGTTCAACAACCGATGAAAATAATTCACATCTTTGCTTATAAGAAAGGAATGTTTTGTTTACAATTGTCCTTTCCAGTTACTGGAAACCATAGCAGCATTATTGAGTTATTCACTACACGCAATACACTCGGGGATTGGACACCATTTTAATTTTTATTAATTTTCGCGTCATATCTTTCACCTTGTGGAGGCACACCGGTTGCGAAAGACTGAATGAAGGAACAAAATGATCATGGTCTGTTCGCATGCGATTTCCTAAAGATCCCGCAAGGAAAGAAGCAATTTGCGATAGCTTCGTTAACGTACATTTTTTAACCTTCTTCATTCCACTCTACGGATCTCTCATCGAATGGAAACTGGATATATTAGCCCTTCTGGCGCCACATAGGAAGTGGATACGACATTTTCAAACAGTGTTATCACACCGTTTGCAAGAAATTATCGTGCAGATACTTAAAAATGATCGGTTTTTGAGGAAAATTATCGTACAGTACTAACGTTTCTCTTTCTAGACATTAAAATTTTGTCCATACTTAAAAAATTAAACTCTGATTAATTTTCCAGTACTTTAAAGCAGTATTCTATTTCATACTTGGTAAAATGTTTACTGAAAAATGATTAATTTTTTTTATTATTTAGAATTACTACCACCACCACCACCACCACCACCACAAATAGTTATAGTAATATGTTTATATATAGAAGATAGAGAGAGGAAGGATAAAATCATATTAAAGTGACTATTTCGTTTATATGACGTCATTCCATTTTCGGCCAATGAAGTGTAATGAAATTTCGAATTCCAGCCAGTCACAGTCATACATTGCGATAATTTCTGCAGCTCAATTTATCACTATCAATTTATCGCATGGTCGTTCTTTTGTTTAGTCAGTGTCGTCAACTGTTTCCACGTAAATCGATGAGCATGAATCCATTGTACTAAATAAAGTGCGAAATCCTACTTCCACATCTACATCTTCATCTTCTAATTCCATGTCCATTGTATCTAAAGAAAATGACACTCCTTCATAACAATTGATCATTTAATTAATGTATTAATAATGTTATTTGTAATTATACTATAAAATGTTTAAATTAAATTATGATTTCAGCAGATAATGAAAACGTATTTCTGTTATAACAAGAGAAAAGCACAGTACAGTAATTAACATTTTTAAACCTGTATTTCGCTTTTCTCAATTGGCATTATTGAATAACATTCAATTTCTTTATTGAAGTAATCGTTACTCATCTACTTCGACTTCACAATGTTTGAATAGGTTAAGTATTAATAAATATACAATTATTAACATTTTATGAGCGAATTTTAGGGATATATTATTTATGTTTTTATTTTATTCACGAAATCCTAATAAATGTCACTCCAGGTCAGAGATTACTATATAGATAAACTAATTCACCAATCAAGCGGAAGTATTCCATGCCAGCTACCGATATTCTCTTGTAATTCCTGTCATAATTCAGACATACATCCACTTTACACTAACTGTGTGTCCTAAGTATCCAAGGGCCAGTATTACGATGTTGCTGGTGTTGAATCACCACAAACATTGTACAGAGTGAGACAAAGTCCCGTTACCCTTATAAATACTTCAAATATACACTATTTATGTAATTCCGGTCATAATTCAGACATACATCTACTTTACGCTAACTGTGTCCTAAGTGTCCAAAGGGTCAGTATTTCCCCCATCATTCCATAACGCCATCTTACCAGCTCCTCTCTACTGGCCACCTCGCAGCCCTGACTTCACAATCTGTAGCAATGCGCTGTGGGGTTTCATCAAGAGCATTGTTGCGCAGGAACGGTACGGCATCATTGATGAATTGAAGGACGCCGTGCGTCGCGCTTTCCAACAGATTACACTAGCAATGCTGAGGCGAATGTCACACCGAACCTGGCGAAGCATTATTTTGTATGAGGAGAATGATGGGGGACATACTGGCCCTTGGATACTTAGGACACACAGTTAGTGTAAAGTGGATGTATGTCTGAATTATGACAGGAATTACGTAAATAGTGTATGTGTATCTGTGGCGTTTATAGTGGTTAACGGGACTTTGCGCCCATCCTGTACTTCAAAATATATATATTTTTTATGACTGAATGTCACACACAACACAAAACACTAAATCACATAATAGTACATTATGCAACGAGCCTATAATGAAGGTAATTAAGAAGCGAGTATGGATATTTATGAAACCAGCGCAAGCGAGTTTCCTAATTTTCATACGAGCTTCTTAATTACCATTATAGGCGAGTTTCATACGACTTTTTATGCTCGACCATGTTTCTAACTTGACATTATTAATTTTCTTTGTATCTGACCTTGACCAATGTCCCGTATGTTGTGAGATGTGCGCAGACGCGAAAGTATTGATTTTTCCGAGGAACAGATGTTCACATTGACCTTGCTAGGCCATAAGAACCTACAGAGATAACATTGAAATTAAATTAGACATTGAAAAACGAGATGACAAATTGAATTTATTTGAATATTATTTACAATTAACGCTAATTATTATAGTAACAGAACATAACCTTCTGCAACAGTATTGGATTTGCAGCCTCCGTGACTTTTCGCTAATTCTCTTTCGACTGCATATCCGAGAATAATCGATACTTGCGGTTTTATAACGGTAGAAAGCTGACCTGTCATTGGCTGAACAGTTGTAACCTGAGTCGTCATTGGCTGAAAGACCTGACCTTTAATGAGTAGGTGTACTTTAATGACATGCATTAAAGGTCTGCTACCAGGTGTATAATTACTACATTTCGGCATGGTCGGGCATAAAATATCCTTACTCTTTGGATGCAGTATTTTAACACAAATTATTATTTTGTTCTGATTGAATGTTGCATTTAATACTGTGTATGCTATTTAAAAGTGGATAGACAATACCATAGGCTTCATGGTATAAAAATGCTACATAAAGTTGCCTGGTTTGATATTTTCGAAGAAGAGTAAACAATTTTTTAGATTATGCGGTATTTGGTTTGGGATATCAAAGTGAATAGCCCTACACAATTTCACAGAATTAAATAGGCCTGCATGAAATACTATAAACTGCGGCTTTTTTTTTTTTTTACATTTCAAAAGCGAAAGTCAATTACTTTATAGATTTTACAGTATAAAATCCTATACATTCATATAGATACTGTGTCCTTTGATATTTCTACGCGAGGACAGACTATTTTACAGACTTTCAGTTTTATAACTACAGCTCGGACATTGTCCCTTTTCCCTGTTTTATTTTGTGTACATAAGTTAGGGAAATTGAACTAAAATCATGCTATGTCATTTAAAATCACCTGTCCAAATTTTATAGTGCTTATAAATGCCTATTTTAGGGATAATAGTGTTGGAATAGGAGCTATTAGTTCTTATTTTGAAAATGTTCCTTGCAGACCAGTTCCATTCCAACCTGTAACAAAATCTGTTGGCGGGTGGCGAGTGGTCGTACGCCGACGTACGGATAAGTCCGTGCACATCTCCCTACGCACTCCAATTCTAAGCACCATAACTCAATTTCGGTACAAGTGGCGCTTAGGATACTTTGTTTTTCAGGGGAATTTAGCGTATTTTTAACATGAACAGCTGCAAAATATATCATTTTTACATTGACTATTACACTTTTACTACGTCACACTACTTTCGACCAATAAAACGGTACGAAAGGACGCCTTTCAACCAATCATGGCTGCTTATCGCACAATTTTATCGCGTCCCTAGCATTTGTTTAATTTTATCGCGTCCTAGCATTTGTTTCTTTGTTTGCCAACATTTCACACTGCGCTGGTCTGGACGTAAAAAAAAAAAAATAGAAAATTACAAACCACTCCAGTCCATGCACAGCAGTTTCAAATATGGCTCGCATTGGCATTCAAGAACAAGAATTAATAAAAATCACTGATCATACCTATGCATCTTCTGAAATCCTATTTACAAATAAATGAAGAGCACCATTCGGAAATCCTGAATAAGTTGAATACACCATGTAGGCCTACATCAACGAGTTCCACTTCTATTACGCACACTTCCAATATAACATCATTGAACCACCAACCACATTTAAATTTGAAAATTGTACATTCAATAATTATTCCTTTTAAAATTATTCATGTTTATTTTTTATGTCATCGTCGTTAATTAAAACTTTTCTAACACTTGTGTATATTATTTAGGTTATGTTATAGCTTCTGCTATATGATATTATGGATAGTCACGTATCAGAGATTGTTTAATATTAAGATTTATCGAAAATCATCTGTCAAGTGACGTTGATTACTGGGATTCGGATAATTGAAGTGGAATGCAACTGTTTTAATAAAAATGAAACTGAATCAACAAAGCCTTCTTGACTAGTGACACTGCCATCGTGATATGTTATAGCTTCTGCTGTATGATATTATGGATAGTCACGTATCAGAGATTTTTTAATATTAAGATTTATCGAAAATCATCTGTCAAGTGACGTTGATTACTGGGATTCGGAAAATTGAAGTGGAATGCAACTGTTTTAATAAAAATGAAACTGAATCAACAAAGCCTTCTTGACTAGTGACACTGCCATCGTGATATAGATCGATAACTTCTCGACGAGAAGGCATTGCTAGTAATCATAACTCACTACTGCCATCTAGCATGCATCTAGCGTAATATTTGTAATGTTGAGATGGTACAATAATACATTTGAAGACAGTTGTATTTTCGTAAGTCAATATTTTATTGTATTGGAGTACTTCGTTACTTCTAATCTTTATATACTTTCTTCTAATCCTGTAATAATCAATTAAATCCCACTCGAGTTTTGATTTTCTCTAGATAAATCAAAACCTCTAGTGAGATTACTGTTGATAATATAACAACTTAGTGATTTCTTCACTGTTTTAAGCCGGTTTTTAGGAATCGAGTTGGTAACAATCACTTTCAATCTGCATATCGGTTCGATATACAACAACCTCTATAATACTAAAAGAAAAGCTTTCAAGAAGTACGTTAATGAAGGAGTGGATTGGTGAAGACGAAGGTTTCACAGGTTACTGTGAAAAATAGAGGAATTGTACTACATGTTTCGGTTGTTATATTTCTGACAATTTTTTAAACTATCAAATAGCGAACTACAGGTTTACGCATGCATGAATGACGTGGAAGAATATTATTTTATTAATGCAAAAATTTTTACCCTTTGACATTACTTACTTACAAATGGCTTTTAAGGAATCCGCAGGTTCATTGCCGCCCTTACATAAGCCCGCCATCGGTCCCTATCCTGTGCAAGATTAATCCAGTCTCTATCATCATATCCCACCTCCCTCATCCATTTTAATACTATCCTCCCATATACGTCTCGGCCTCCCCAAAGTTCTTTTTGACTGTTTCCCTTCGGGCTCCCAACACACACTCTATATGTATTTCTGTATTCGTCCATACGTGCTACATGCCCTGCCCATCTCAAACGTTCCCTTTGACATTATTAAATAAAATAAAGTTTGAATTTTTCCCGATTTTTCACATAATATTAAGCGAGAAGAACTGAGCTGTAAGTTTTATGATTTTATTTCAGGCATAGGAATTTCTTATTTTTTTATCGCTTAAAATTCAGGTTAGGGTATAGACCTACTAGAGAACGCTGCCGAGTCCGCCATATTGACAGTATAGAAACAGATGAGTGAAGTCACTGTTCCCAACAGGACGAAAATAAATCACCAATTATTGCACTAGCAGTACACAAAAATCACCCAATATTGCACTATCACTGAAATTGTTACCTCTGATTGATATTCTAGCTGATATGTACGTATATTTTCAGATCAAGCAGTACATCTCACTTTACATGTGGCAGAGGAAAAACAATTTCTTTGTTTACATGTGAAGTTTGATTAGTGTAATATGTAACTAGTCAGCGATGTATGCAATGGAGGTGGAAAGAAACTGACCACCCTACCCCATTATCTCCTGGCTTAGTTGCCTCATGAGTGATGCCTTATTGGTGTCACATATGAGGTTCAGATCTGTCTTCGTACAGTTAACTAAATAACAACTGAAATTGTAATAAAATGTTGACTAGGTCACATGGACAATCCGCTATTTCGCGTCTCAGTTAATTTGGGGGGGGGGAGGGTGAGGTATTCCAAATAAGTTATAATATTATAAGTTTCTTACTTAAACTGCTGCAAACTTTCCCTTTAAATTGAAGCAATATGGTACGACAATTAAAGAATGGTAGAATTAGATAAGCATGCATTTTGAATACACAAAAAGGAAGTATTTTCCTTGGACCAAAAATACAATATGGAGAATATCAATAGTGTGATTCGCGCCTAACGTTATGACGACTATCAACATTGTCACAAAATTCTGCGGAAAAATTATATCGTTGAGACAATAATCTACTTATAATACTGTACCATGAAGTACGTTGAGTGGAAGAGAAGGCCTCATGGCCTTAACTCTGCCAGGCAAATTAAACCTACTACTACTACTACTACTACTACTACTACTACTACTACTACTACTACTACTACTACTACTAGAGACGTAGAAAAAGTCTGTTACTACTACGTATATCTGAAGCATTACTGCTCAATTAGTACAATGTTTCTGCCCAGGAATCGAACCCCACTTGGAATGAAAGAAGCACAGCACTATGGATGTCAATGATAGTATGTTGGCAATAGTTACAGGAAAAACAAAATTAATTATCAAGCAATGTAGCGATTAAAGAAATCCGTGAGTCTGCGCTAGTATTGCGTATAATCTAACGAGAGAATTTAACCAGTCGTTGGTTACGTTGGTTTTTTTAAGGAAATTGATTAATAATTCGTTTGTTTCTATTTTAAGAATCAGATTAGTAGTTGGTTCACGGATAAAATGTGGAAAGATGTGGCATTTAAAACACCATAACACAGCCATCGGCTGACATGTTAAAATGCAGCACAGGAAAATAAGTGACTAGAGTATGTTTATAATTTATATATCCTATTCATTATGTTGTTTGTTGTTTAGTGAACTGTTGGAAGACAGGTCTGAACCCCAAAAGTGATACCAACAGGCACAACTTATGAGGCAACTAGGCCAGGAGAAAATGAGGTAGGGTGGTCAGTTCCTTTCCCCCTCCATTGCATACATCGCCCACTAGCTACATATTGCACTAGTCAGACTTCAAATGCATACTAGTCCACACCTGTTGACTAACAGCTAACGCGTCTAGCCGTGAAACCAGGTGGCCCGGGTTCGATTCCCGCTCGGGGCAAGTTACTTGGTTGAGGTTTTTCCGGGGTTTTTCCTCAACCCAATATGAGCAAATGCTGGGTAACTATCGGTGTTGGACCCCGGACTCATTTCATCGGCATTATCACCTCTATTTCATTCAGACGCTAAATAACCTAAGACAGAGTTTCTCAAACTTTTTTGAAGTGGGGACCACTTTTAAAGTCAGTACAGTTCCGCGGACCACCTTACTCTTGTTCCCTTCGAAAACAAATTTATCATTTTCGTAGCATATTTTAATGCCAGTATACTTATATTTTAAAATTGAATTAAGGTTCGGTACTTTGGTCCTCTGTTATGAATTCGGGTCGTGCCTGGCTGGGTTACAGGCGCGGCGCCAGATTTGCAGGGAAAATATTTCGAGAAACACCATGCACATAGTGCTTTAAATCCCTCTTTTGTTGCTGAGAGTAGAGTGGGAAGTCGATAGACGGGTGAAAGGTAAAAAAGGTAACCCCGTAACCTGCCATGAAGGCACTTGGGGGGCATGGAGGTAGAGCCCCATGCTTTCCATGACCTCGGCACTAGAATGAGGTGGTGTGGTCGGCACCACGCTCTGACCGCCTTTTACCCCCGGGAAAGACCCGGTACTCAATTTTATAGGAGGCTGAGTGAACCTCGGGGCCGTTCTGAAAGTTTGGCAACGATAGACGGGTAGGGTAATAAATTTCATAAAATGCAGTACTGGGAGAAAAAGTGAAATTCGATAGCCATGTATCATTTCCAAACTCTGAGATTTTAAACTATAGTGTGATACGCAGTTCATTTGAATTTTATTTTTTTTTTCTGTCTTTTTTGAAGGACCACATGGGCAGACCTCGGGGACCACAGGTGGTTCGCGGACCATAGTTTGAGAAACGCTGACCTAAGATGTTGATACAGCGTCGTAAAATAACCTACTAAAAATGCACACAAACAATTTTGTTCTTCCTCTGACACATGTCGTCAAATGAGATGTACTGCCTGATAATAATACAGGGACATCATTTTATTTTTACTAACATTTTTAATATTAACCTGTCTATACCTTTAGAGAACCGGAAACACCGCTTACTCCCCCCTCCAAGACTGGAGTTCGATGATACTGGCGTAAAACACAAATCACTCTACTAGGTATAGGGAGGAAGAAAAGTAGTTCATCCATTTACGTAAACTAGGAAATATCGCGATTTTGAGTTTGATAATTTTCATTAGGTTTTTCTTTAATCAAAGTACAGTACTGTATTAAGAATAAGTGTTTTTACTCACGAAGTGAGTTATCCATGCGAACGTATTCATTATGTAGTGTATATTATACTGTCTACAGCACATTAGCGTACAATATAGAGAAAGAAGTTAAATTGAAAAATAATCACAATATGAATATTTAAACACAATTTTGAAAATGGTGGCCGTTCATTTCGATACAGGCTTCAGTTCTAATGTGCATATTATCGCACTATAGACTATTGCATCTAATTCCAATTGCCAGTTTCGTCCTTCGTACTAGTAACTCATGTTGAAATAATTCTGTACCTACTCTACGTACTGTAAATTCAATCTTCACTTTTGCCCGACCCGAAAATATAAAATTACTCAGACATGCTATCTACTGTCCGTCCAAGTGGTTATGCCGCAGGATTGTAGAAAGGGAGGAAATCACGTGACAGTTAATTACTTAACGAGGCCCTTTTATTTAAGTTAAATTAAACAGCTGTATAATATTACGTAAACTTCCAATTCCTAAGAGAAATTAATGTTTTCAGAAAAGAGCTAAGACAGCCCAGCTATTACAGAGGGGCGAGCAGAAGCAGGTGGGGGAAATCGGGATGCGACGTAGGCAAACGGACAGTACCTGTGCGAAAATATGATTCAATATTGAAAGCTCTTTCGTCACTGGAAAACGCGAACATATTTCTGGAACGTACTATACTCAGTAACTCAGTACTGCTTACTATCTGCGGTCTTGGTTCTGTGTGGAGTTGGAACTTCCTTAGTAGAAGGGGTGGGAGTGAAGTACATTCAAAAACTCAGGTACAATAAAAATTGAAGTAAAAATAAAATGATGTCCCTGTAGATGTAGACTACTACATATCGGTCGTTGTATACATTTTTAATACTAATTCGCATTTTCAGTGCCTATTTGAGTGCTCTTTGTTTATGTTTTATTGCTTTTTTAACGTTTTAAGTGTCTATATTCTGAGCTCTATTTAAACACTTCAATTCTTCATTTATTACAACCATTTTAGTTAAGAATGATCATGCGACGACACTGTTAGCAAGGCTGACATATAGACACAAAGTGCAAGCGTACTCACCTGCGTGAGGCGACCACACCAGTGAGAAGAACCGTTATCACTAACAGACTGTCCCTTGTAGCAGGGAACACTGCCAATCAGAATTCAATTCATGAGCAGGTACGCCGTTTCTTCTTTCTCCTTGTGACTACCATAAAAGCATCACCGACCGGACCTTTCTCTTTCTTTCTCTCTCTACTCCCTCCCCTCCTTTAGCTTTCTGTATTGTTTTTCATTCTCCTTGTAACTTGTATTTTTTTCTAATTGACAAGTTCTGAAAATGTTTTTAATTAGCTCTCAGATCAGATATAATGTCCTAGCGGGATACCGCTAGCATGTGTTATTGGAAATGCACTTGCGAGTATAAATTTATAGAACCGGTAGCTGTCGCCTGCTATACGAAAGAGAAAGGGCAGTAGAATTCTGTAACGAAATGGAACAAGGATACTCAAACAGTATTACTTCCCTTCTGCTGCTGAAGACTAGAAATGTAGAAATTATTTCTATATAAATAAAGAGAAAGAAGTCTAAATACTGTACTGTAAATTTAAATTAATTTGAACTGACTATTACACTACTTTTACTACGTCACACTACTTTTTATCAATAAAACAGTACGAAATGACGTCTTTCAACCAATCATGGCTGCTTATCGCACAATTTTATCGCGTCCTTAGCATTTGTTTAATTTTATAGCGTCCCTTGCATTTGTTTATTTTTATCACTACCCTAGCATTTGTTTCTTTGTTTGCCAACATTTCAAACTGCACTGGCCTGGACGTCAAAAAACAGAAAATTACAAACCACTCCAGTCGATGCATAGCACTTTCAAATATGACTCGCAATGGCATTCAAGAACAAGAATTAATAAAGATCACTGGTCATATAGTCCCGCGCCGTGGCGTCGCGGTCTAAGGCATCCCGCCTAGGACTCGTGTTACGGAATGCGCGCTGGTTCGATTCCTCATGGGCGAAGAAATTTTCTCATGAAATTTCGGCCAGTGTATGGGTGCCCACCCAGCATCGCGATGCACTTGGGGAGCTACGATAGGTAGCGAAATCCGGTTGCGAATACCGCCTATAACGGCTGGGGGGATCATCGTGCTAACCACACGATACCTCCATTCTGGTTGGATGATCGTCCACCTCTGCTTCGGCATGTGGGCGTGAGGCCAGCAGCCGGCTGGTCGGTCTAGGCCCTTCACGGGCTGTAGCGCCACGGATTATTATTATTATTATTACTGGTCATATATGAAGGGCACCATTCCTGAATAAGTTGAGGGATACACCATGTACATCAACGAGTTCACTTCTTTTGTGCACACGTCCAATATAACATCAACTGAACCACCAACCACTAAAAATTCAAATTTGAAAGTTGTACTTTCATTATTGTTTCTTTTAAAATTATTCATGTTTATTTTTTATTTCATCATCGTTAATTAAAACGTTTCTTGTTTATTTCATTATCCATAATTAAAACTTTTCTAGCACTTGTTTATATTATTTAGGTTATGTTTGTTATAGCTTCTGCTATATAATATTATGGATAGTCACGTATCAGAGATTGTTTAATACTAAGATTTATTGAAAATCATCTGTCAAGTGATGTTGATTACTGAGATCCGGATGATTGAAGTGGAATGCAACTGTTTTAATAAAAATGAAACTGAATCAACAAAGCCTTTTTGACTAGTAACCGTCCACAGAGTTAAATGAAGATTCCATAGTTGGCACAACTGATAACAAGAAAACATAATCATAAAACACTACTGCCATCTAGCGTAATGTTGAGATGGTACAATAATACATTTGAAGACAGTTGTATTTTCGTAAGCCAATTAATATGTTATTGTATTGGAGTACTTTGTTACTTATAATCTTTATATACTGTATTCTAATCGTGTAATAGTCAATTAAATCCCACTCGAGTTTTGATTTTCTCTAGATAAATCGAAACCTCTAATGAGATTACTGTTGATAATACCCGGCACCTCAAGTCATAAAACAAGAAAGAGAATACTATTTACGTTCTAAAATTTAATGGTTGTATTATTTGGTGGCGGTGGAACCTTTGATCGTCAACAAGACAGGATCGACATGGTCATTTACTCGTTACGCTTTTAAGTAAATTATACGTAATTTACTTGGCGTAGAAAACCAGTTTTTGCGCAGTCGTAACGAACCAATTATTTTTTATGTATTAATTAATAATACTACTAATTCCACAGTTTGGGACATCTGGCCGACATCTACGGCTGCCCACTAGGATCCAGAATACAAAGCAGAGGCTAACTTAAAAATTTTACAGTATGATTTGCGGAGAGAATATAAAACAATTATAAATTTAAAAATAAAGTACAGTTTGATTTCGGAGAAACATGAGATGAAAGTACAATAAAGAATAATGAAATGAAGTAAATAACATTACGTAGTACTCATTATACAAGTGATTGTGTAAAATGGGTAATGAATCTCTCAATACCATTAATTTTAATTATATTACACTTTGAACGTTAATTTTCTTGTACATTTCAGCATGAATTCATTATTTTCTAAAGATTGTTTATAAGCCATCTGTTAACAGGTTTAAAAATATAACTGTACTTTCAGGTTTTTTAATTGGGAAACCTGGTGATATCTACTTCTGGCACTAGTACGCTACTTATATAATGACAATTTATTTTTATTGGATTTAAACATTTTAGTAACAGATTTAAATTCGAGTGTACTTTCATATATACAGTATATTATAACTGTGTTAAGGGGTATGAGTATAGAATCTGAGATAATAATAGGGTTAAAGTTGATAAACTGTAAGGGAGGAAGATATAAATGTAATAGGAGAAAGACAAATGAAGTTAAAATGATAGTAATGTAAATGTAAATAAATGTGGTGATGGCACCATATACATAAATGTGAGGGTCATCACTACATGTAGATAGATGTAACAGCTGTTGACAATAAATATTCTTATTCATATTCATTTTATAACTGTGGAAACAAACTAGCTTAATTGTTATACCCAAAAACATAAAACCGTACTTGAACAGAATATTTAACTAATTTTAAACTGTAGCTGATTTTACTTCCAGTACTGAAAATATCACTCATTAGACTTTGACCAGAATATTGTACGAAATGGAAGCATAAAAATTAGAGATTTATTCTTCGAAGAGGTGGAAAAATTCAAATATCTTGGAACAACAGTAACAAATACAAATGACACTCGGGAGGAAATTAAACGCAGAATAAATATGAGAAATGCGTGTTATTATTCGGTTGAGAAGCTTTTGTCATCTAGTCTGCTGTCAAAAAATCTGAATGTTAGAATTTATAAAACAGTTATATTACCAGTTGTTTTTTATGGTTCTGAAACTTGGACTCTCACTTTGAGAGAGGAATAGAGATTAAGGGTGTTTGAGAATAAGATGCTTAGGAAAATATTTGGGGCTAAGCGGGATGAAGTTACAGGAGAATGGAGAAAGTTACACAACGCAGAACTGCATGTATTGTATTATTCACCTGACATAATTAGGAACATTAAATCTAGACGTTTGAGATGGGCAGGGTATGTAGCACGTATGGGCGAATCCAGAAATGCATATAGAGTGTTAATTGGGAGATCGGAGGGAAAAAGACCTTTGGGGGAGGCCGAGACGTAGATGGGAAGATAATATTAAAATGGACTTGAGGGATGTGGGATATGATGATAGAGACTGGATTAATCTTGCACAGGATAGGGACCGATAGCGGGCTTATGTGAGGGCGGCAATGTACTTGCGGGTTCCTTAAAAGCCATTTATAAGTAAGTAAGTAATAACAGCTTGTTGAAAAATATCTTTGCTACTAAAATTTCATTTTCTCCCATGTTTGAATTTTGTGCGATCACTTTATTTCTACTTGAGTGATATCGTACTTATTGTTTTCTACAGCTACTTTATGTATTATAGCTCATATCTCATAATATATCAAGGTCGTCTACATTCGTTTTCCGGAAAAAATCAATACTTTCGCGTCTGCGCGCATCTCACAATTTACGAGATTGCACAAGGTCAGTTCGCTCCCCAGTCACATAAGAATTACGTGAACACTTATGAATAATTTCAAGTTAGAAATATGGTCGAACATAAAAAGTCGTATGAAACTTGCCTATAATGGTAATTAAGACGCTCGTATGAAAATTATGAGACGAGCGCAAGCGCTCGTTTCATAAACAAACATACTCTCGTCTTAATTGCTATCATTATAGGCTCGTTGCATAATGTAGTATTATTAAAAACGTTATTAAACATGCTACATTATGAAAAAAGCACTCCTCCTTCTAAACCCATCTTCTTAAAAAAAAAAAAAATCCTGCGCACGCTCTGCTATAATCTCTTTTCGTAGTTGAAGCAACATTATCTGTAATAATTTCGACACGTCATATAACAATTCGTATTTGCATATTTATCTAAGAAAGTGAAAATTCAACTAGCTGAAGAAAGGCAAACATACTAACTTGTCTGCTGCAATGGAACAGAACGCCTTTCACCGCGCCTGTTTACGATTGCAATCGTCCTTGCCAAGTTCGGCACAGCAGCCGATGTGTGACACATCCGCGGTTCCACTTCCTGTTCTTCATTCAAGAGTCCGTCCTGTATATTGTGAGCGACTCCCACCCTCTAAATTGCACGGGTTTTAGAGGCCGGCCACATCACGTTGTCATGAAACAAACGATCAAATGCTTTCAGCTACCTGCGTTATATAACTGCTATTGGAAAATTAACAGTTTTCCTTGAAAATACTTGTGGCTAAATGCTGGTTAGCCTATTTGGATTCGGGTGTCGCAGGTCCTAAGCTATTAGTATCTTCCATTCATAGATAATGACTTGCAACTGCTGCTTTGTGATTTGTTTACGAATATGTACAGTCTTATAAACAAGTTTTGTTGCACAGACATTTCATTTATTTCTGAAAAGACAGTTACCTGTACATACAGAGTTATCTATGATTTAACGAGCTTATATGTTTAAAATGAGTTTCCAAAACAACAGTTATCGTCATCTTTACAGTTGTCTGTGCTTCAACTGGTAACTGTACCTCGGCCTGTAGTTGTCTGGCTGTTAGTACTGATTCGAACAAATACCGACATGCGGCGCTACTGCATTACTGTTTTGTAAACTATAATAACCGATATTAAATAATAATATAGATCACAATAAATTGATTTACTATATTATCTGTATAGTTTAAAAAATTTGGCGTTTTATTTACGTAACTTAGGTAAATGTTTTACTTTCCATGACATATTAGGATAATAATGTGTGTTTATAAACACTATTTTGAACATCTCAGGTTTAATTTTCGTCAATTAAAGGTTCTATGTCGTCATTCGAGGAATACTTTATTCTTGGGTGTTGTACCAATGCCAATGATATTTCGGACTCTAAAAAGTCGATTTGAATACATGAAAGCATTCATATGGACGAATGTAAAATATTTTGACATGTTTACCAGTATGGCTGCCATAGCCACCACAGCTGAATATGGTTGCAGTCTTGAAGCAGAAGTTACATCTAGTCCTCTTCATTAGTACGACTTTGGTCCGTCTATTTTATTTTACCATGCCTATGCGCTAGTGCTCTGGTCTTTCATAAAAGCGGCTTGAGTTCGATCCATGGATAGGCCGTGATGGAATTTGAAGTTGATAAAGTAGACGTTATGGACAAAGCAAACATTACAGATGGTTTTTCTGAGGATACTCTCATTTCTCTTTATCATTCCACCAACACTATCTACATTCTCCTCATTTGAACTACTACTGCAATAGTTAAAAATAGACTAGGGTGGATGAAGTCTTGTAGGTGTAGGTAGTACGGGTTTCCGATGCTTATACAGAGTGATTTCACAAGGAAAGGTAAACAATTTGGGATGTGAATTCGGAAGTCATTCTGAGTCAAAAAGTTCATATGTATATAGCTATGTTTTCGAACGGTTACGGAAATATGGCTCTTTGATTTCACAGAAACTTCTGAGATTCCATTGTACCAGGACGTATTGTCCTGAATGTACTAACTCGCATTTAGAGACAGATAAAAGACAAATTTAAAGTTTATATTCACGTATGCGTACATACCTAATATTCTAAGATGTCGGGGTCGATGTTTTCGCACATTTTCAAAGGTATCTCCGTCTGCTTCAATGCACTGTTGCGCTCGGGCGTGAATCGTGCTCATCGCTCGGGAGTGTTGCACGTGGCTGTTCTTTATGCGGCGTGCAGCATCCAAAATGCGATCGATTAGCACCTCTCTCATTTTCATCTTCCTTTGGTATACCAAGTCTTTCATCCAACCCATAGACAAGGCTAACAGAATTTGAAATATCTCAGACAGAGAATATAAATGTTTTACCCATTCGGTTAACAATGTATTTAACGCAAAGGTTCTTACACTTCTTCGGTTTGCGACGTCGTCAGTGTCTCAAATGTTTTGCAGTTCATCGTGATAAAAATAAATGTAGACTACAAGATAGAAGATAACCTACAGAATTTTATTCTAAACAATGCTTCTACATGAGTTGTAATTAACGGAACAAGAAAGGTTAGTATAATTTCTTCTTTGTAAAGCAGGGTTCAAGGAATTTCAGTTTTCTTGTTATTGTTTTCATTGCATATTTTATCGAATTTATTGTATTTTTTCACGGTTGCCTTATCACACATGGTAAAATAGCTCGTTGTCAACATGTTGAAACTTAAAACCCTCAACCTACCAACGACGTCCGCTATTCCACTAGTGTTGCAAATTTTTTTAAATTCATGTTACAGTAAAATTATTTTTTGTGATAACAAAAGCAAGTTGCAACATTTTTTTTTATTATTTATTTTGCCATATGTCATAAAACAGTCGTGAAAATGTACGATAAATTCTATAAAATATGTATTGTGAAAACTTAGAAATACACAGATATTGCTCTAAATATCGTTTCACAAAGAAAAATACAGTATGACACTTCGTTTTTGTTTCGTTTATCAAATAGAATCACTTCTAAAAATGAAGTCTTAATTCACCTTCCATTGTCTGTGACAGTTCTAAAATAAATATTTGGATGCAAACAAATTTAATATTTAATATAAACAATAGCCGTTAAAAGGAGTACATACAAAATGGACAAACATTACTATGTCGATAAATAAACAATAAGTATAATTACGAAACACCTAGAGCGAGAAAAAGAGAGAAAGGTTCTCCTTTCTTTAGTTACAGTCGGATTTCGCAGCTTCCATGTGAATTCGTGGAAGTGCTCAGGACGTACAGTTTAATAATAATGTAAGTACTACTCAATAGATAGTTCGTTATATTTGATAACCAACTTGGTAACGAAGTTAGCTGACATCTCATCAAAGGAGATCCAGACATCGATTTTTATTTCTTTATGTATTTTTTTATTGAATAATCCATTGAACTTCAACGTTATTGAGGGCCAATGAATTCTGATACGGGCAGGAAACAGTGTTCACAACAGTAATTAACATTTCACCAATAATAAATAACCAAACAAAAATAAAATTTTATGCTCGACCATGCCGAAATGTAGTAACTATACACCTGGTAGCAGCCCTTTAATGGACCTTATTAAAGTACACCTATTCATTAAAGTTCAGTTCTTCAATCAATCAGAATACGCCATTGTAGCAATATGAAAGCGCAAGTATCGATTATTCTCGGATATGCAATCGAAAGACAACTAGCGAAACGTCACGGGGGCTGGAAATCCAATACTGTCGCAGAAGGTTATGTTCTGTTACTATAATAATTAGCGTTAATTGTAAATAATATTCAAATAAATTCAATTTGTCATCTCGTTTTTCAATGTCGAATTCAATTTCAAGGTTATATCAAGATTAATGGTTATTAGATTAGATTAGATTTATTTATTTAACCTGGTAGAGATAAGGCCGTCAGGCCTTCTCTGCCCCTCTACCAGGGGATTACAACTATAACATGAACAATAAGATTACAATTAATATTAAATTTACAATTACAATTACAATAAAAATTAAAGTACGACAAGAATACCTGATTAATGAAAGCTAGACATTTTATCATAGAAGTTAAGAACAAAGAATATTTTTGTATTTACTAAATTACAAATTAAACCTACAATAACAAAATTCTATAGTGATGAAATTACCGGATATTGAGATATTTTGTGGTAGATTAAAAGAACTATTTACAAGAAACCATGTCTGAACGAGTCTCAATTACTGACCAAGTGCCTAGTAAGTTTGCGTTTGAATTGAATTTTATTTCGACAGTCCCTGATGCTAGCAGGTAGCGAGTTCCAGAGTCTTGGCAGGGCTATTGTGAAAGAGGATGAGTATGAAGAGGTGCGATGGGATGGTATTGTTAGTATTGTTTCATGGCGAGAGCGTGTGTTCAGATTGTGGTGGGAAGAAAGGTAAGTGAAGCGAGACGACAGGTACGAAGGAATAGAAGAGTTCAAGATTTCGAAGAGAAAGAGAAGTGAATGTAAATTTCTTTTCTTATCTAGTTTAAGCCAACCTATTGCTTCCAGGGATGGGGTAATATGATCATATTTACGAACATTGCTTACAAAACGTACACACAAATTATGAGCACGTTGAAGTTTCATTTTGTTGTCGCTGGAAAGGTCAGTCAGTAAAATGTCAGCATAGTCAAAATAGGGAAATACAAGGGTCTGCACAAGGGACTTTTTTAAGCAAGAAGGAAGATGAACATTTATCCTTTTTAGCACATGAATAATAGAATATACTTTTCTGCAGGTTTCTGTGATTTGCATGTCCCAGTTGAGATTATTATCCATGTGAATGCCAAGATTTTTTACCGAAGAACTGAAAGGGATATGCACTGTACTTACTTTAACGGGGGAAATGTCGAGGTGCTTTACAGCGTCGGTTTGCCGTTTGTGTCCTAATATGATTGCTTGTGTCTTTCCAGGATTGATATTAAGATGGAATTTCTTTGTCCATGTCACAATCGAGTCAATGTCTTCGTTCAATTTATCTATAGCGTCATTTATTCGATCTAAGCGGGAAGAGATGTAGCATTGAAGGTCGTCAGCATACAAGTGATAGTTACAATGCCTTACATGAGATGTAATATCACTGACATATATTGTGAACAACAATGGTCCGAGTACCGAACCCTGTGGTATACCTGATGTTATGTTAAGCCAGGAAGAGCTTCGATTCCCGGATACAACACATTGTTGTCTTTCCCGTAAGTAGGATTCGAACCAACTCACAGCAGTCTCTGACAAATGCAGATTTCTCAATTTATGGGTGAGCAGGTCGAAATTTACAGAGTTGAAAGCTTTGCTAAGGTCAAGAAGTGTTAGTATTGTTACTTTATTAGAGTCGATTGCTTCACGAATGTCTTCGGTCACTTTAAGTAGAGCAGTGCTTGTGTTGTGTCCAGCTCTGAAACCTGACTGATACTTGTCGAATAGTTTGTGTTCGTTCATGTAGTTAGTAATTTGTCTGTGTACGATTCTTTCCAGTGCTTTTGATATGGCTGGCAGGATACTGATTGGTCTATAGTCGTTCGGGTCGGTGGGAACTTTGACTTTTGGAAGAGGAAGAACGAAAGCTTGCTTCCATATTTTAGGGAAAGTTGAAGTGATTAAGGAACTATTGAATATGTGTGCAATTGTAGGTATTGCTATGTCTTGTATTTTCTGTATGAGTAATATGCTAATGTTGTCTGGCCCTTGGGTTATATTACTCTCTAGATTATATCAAGGTCGTCGACTTTGTTTCTCGGAAAAAAATCAATACTTTCGCGTCTGCGCACATCTCACAATTTATGAGGTAGGCTATTGCACAAGGTCAGTTCCATTCCTCACTCACATAACAATAACATGAATACTTATGAATAATTTCAAGTTAGAAATATGATCGAGCATAAAAATTCGTATGAAACTTGCCTATAATAGTAATTAAGACGCTCGTATGAAAATTATGAAACTCGCTTGCGCTCGTTTCATAAACATACTCGCGTCTTAATTACTGCCATTATAGGCTCGTTGCATAATGTACTATTCTGTTACAGCTAAATATTTTAACTCAACTTTATTGTATACTGTAAATCAGAGATTGGCTGGCATTCGTGCGCATTTGCACAGAGTGCATTCAGTGCTTTCACTCTTGTACTTATTCTGAAGATTGCCTAAACTAGTCGTTTCCGACTCTCTTGTATGGCTTAAGTCAATGATCGATAAGCATTGATTGCAGCACATAAAAACGTAAATTCATAATCAATGTTGTATATGAACAAAGCTCTTGTGGGTCATATGGTGAAAAATCTGTAGAACGGAGAAAAACTCTCTCCGGCATAGGGACTCGAACCCGGGTTTCCAGCTTTACATGCTGGTGGTTTATCCACTAAGCCACACTGGATTCAAGTTCCGATGCCGGATTGAATCCCTCTCATTTTAAGTTCTACCTAGTGTGTTCCCCATATGGAAACGCAGAATTACTGCACTTAAACTTCATATGTACTTCGGTACGTTATAATAATATAGTTTTATCAATAATTTGAAATAATCAATGTTAATGGCTTAACAGGAAGTAAATATACAAACAAGTACATTTATAACCTGTTTTAAACTACATTTACGTAACATTTATATTATGTCTTTTATTACAAGTGCAAAAGTTTTCACCCTCCTGGGACATCATCAGGCTAGAATGACAATATCAAGTATCAAAATAAAAAGTTAAAATAGAAATAAAATATGTGATGACAATATATGTTATAAGCTACAATTGCATTTTATGGAGAAGATTGAGTGTATTTCATGCTAAACATTCATCTTCTCCATAAAATGTAATTGTATAACATATATTGTCATCACATGTTTTATTTCTATTTTAACTTTTGATTCTGATACTTAATATTGTCATTCTAGCCTGATGATGCCCCAGGAGGGTCAAAACGTTTGCACTTTTAGTAAAAGACATATGAATGTTACGTAAATATAGTTTAAAGCAGTTATAAATGTACACGTTTGTATATTTACTTCTTGTTAAGCCATTAAGATTGATTATTTCAAATTATTGATAAAAGTATATAGCAATTGGCTTATCGGAACATCAATATGAATTGTAAATTAATAGTAACATAGGTCTAAGTTTGTGGGTCAGTTACAGTATGACTAGCACAGTGATGTTGAAGAACGCTCAAAGTCTCAATTTAATCATCTGTTCTAAAGTGATTACTTTTGGAGATATGAAATAGGATGTAGACTTTAATTTGTGGAGAAGTCATTACTACTATTAGAAATTCCATTATAAAGCATATAACATTATTCAGTATGGAGTTGCCATAGGATTAGGCAGTGATGCCTTTCTGAAAGATCATCGTAATGATAAACTTTTGTAATTTGACTTAGCGCCACAAAACAACTCGCTAACCCTTAACCTATACTCACGTTTTGTGGTACCGTTTCGGCAGAGAACCGGTTCCTCGTGCATAAAATATGTACGCAGTATCAGTCCTTCACAGAGCAGGAATCTGCCCATCATTGGTATAAATGTTTAATAGCACATTTTCACCCGTACGTTTTTACTTACTGCATATAAAAGGTATATCAAAAGTCCGGTAACACTTTCAATATTTTATTACACAAAAACTACTAATGATAGCACTTCAAACACACGTCAGTTTAAAGTCAAACTTTCAAAGTTCTGTTTACACCTTACAGAGATTCAATGTGTGAACCACGAGTGACTCGGCAGATGTCCAAACGATAATCAAACTCTTCCCATACTCTTTTCAACATATCCTCTGTGACCGTGGCGGCAGCTTCTCGAATTCTGGTTTTTAGTTCCTCTAAATCAGGTGGCAAAGGCGGTACAAACACACGGTCCTTTACTTACCCCCATAGAAAAAAGTCACATGCAGTCATATTGGGTGACCTTGGAGGCCATGTCATGAAACATCTGTCCATTACTCCAGCACGTCCTATCCAACGATCAGACATCTCCGTCGCTGAAAATTAAGCGGCTGAATAAGTCATCGTCGTCTGCTGCCTGTTGTTGTAGCTGGCAAGAAAACTCGTAGCGCTTGCTTTTGTCATCCTCATTTAGCATATGCAGAAGCTACAGTGTGTATGCTTTCATAGCCAGCCTCTTACGCAAAATCCTCCACACAGTCATTGAAGGAAGTTGAATCTCACGGGACGCTATGGACTGATTTCCTCGGGCTCCTTACGAATGCTTCTCTGACTCCCTCAACGTTCGCTTCACTCACCCTGGGACGGCCACTCCTCTTTTGCGGACACAAGACAAGATCTCGATGACGATTTCATCTTTCAGCAAGATGGGGCTCCGCCACATTTCCACAATGCAGTTCGTGCTTACCTGAATACGGAGATGTCTGATCGTTGGATAGGACGTGCTGGAGTAAGGGACAGATGTTTCATGACATGGCCACCAAGTTCACCCGATATGACTGCATGTGACTTTTTTCTGTGGGGTTAACTAAAGGATCGTGTGTTTGTACCGCCTTTGCAACGTGATTTAGATGAACTAAAAACCAGAATTTGAGAAGCTGCCGCCACGGTCACAGAGGATAGCCTATGTTGAAAAGGGTATGGGAATAGTTTGATTAACGTTTGGACATCTGCCGAGTCACTCGTGGTCCACACATTGAATCTCTGTAAGGTGTAAACATAACTCTGAGAGTTTGACTTTAAACTGACGTGTGTTTGAAGTGCTATCATTAGTAGTTTTTGTGTAATAAATATTGAAAGTGATACTGGACTTTTGATATGCCCATTATTGACACAATCTTAATGAATTGGAAACATTTTACAGAAAATGAGTGAATATGAATCACTAGAGATTGAATAGTATACTGTTTGCAGGTGGTATTGTTATGTTGGCAGAAAGTGAAAATGACATTCAGAAATTCCAGGCTGTTCCTGAAAATTGCAATAGCAAAATATTGCTGCTATAAAGAAAAGTGATGGCGTTCAGATGGAAGTTACGTAGTTGATCTAAGATAATCTTAGAAAAGACATCTACAGAAGAGGTGTCACATTCTCAATACCCAATAGGCCTGTGATATGTAAGTTATGAAAAGGAGGAGGATATCACGATACAGCATCACGTAAAATTATAAAAATTCCAGGCTATTTGTGGAGCCATTAAAAGGACATTAGGAAGAAGAACAAGCAAAGAAACAACATTAAAAGTATATAAAACACTGGCGATACCCACCCTACTGCTTGGGATTGAAACGTGGATAATGGAAAAAGTAGTAGAGCACAGACGGCAGAGATGATTTTCTCAGATGTGTTAAACGATATACTGTAACGGACAAAATAATACATTTCGATATACTTAAGGAACTATAAATATGATGTACTTGATAAATTATCGGTTGCGGAGGCAGTGGAATTTCAGGTGCAATTGAAGAGTCCACTCCAAGAATGATGGATGTCATTTGGAATATATTTTGCAAGAGAAGCAACTGAAAGTTTGAAATGCTTAGCGCTCAAAGCTTAACTGTGATTTTCCGATCATTACTGGACAATGACTGTAAGTGTTAATGCCATATAACTCTCTATGTACATTCTGTATGTCTTAAGCTATGCATTGACAGTCTTGGTTCATTTTCGACAAGAAAGTGACATCCATCATTCTTGCAGTGGACTCTTCAATTGTTTTAAGCATTAACACCCTGCAGGGAGCTTTAAAAAAATACGAGTATATATTTTTTTTTACATTTGCTACAAAAGTATCAACATCATGAAAATTACATCGAACGTCTTCAACTACTCTGTGTAGAGCATGAGCCAAACATGTCAAGCTTACCATAACGTGCTTTCCTACATAACACAAGTCAAAACTCTTATAGAGGTCTTGTAACCTGCTTGTGCCTTTGACTGACGGCATTAATGTACCAGGAGAAACTACTCCATCCAATATAGCTCTTGTGACAAACATACGAAGCCTGTTGATAACACAAAATAATGAAACATTAAAAATATCACGAAGATTACACAGAAATATACTTCCTCATAAATTGTAACCTACTTGTTTTGGAAGAATTTAATAGTCCTGCTGATAACCTATGTTCACCTAAAGCTAAGTATTAAGGCAGTGCCCAAGAACTTAAGCTCACTTCTGATGTAAAAATATATCTAGAAAGTGTAATTCTAGAAGCGACAAGGATACTTTAAAAAATTCAGATGCCTTTAAAATTTAAACTGTAGAACTAATGTGAAATGTTTTAGTCTAATTATTTTCTTTGATTTTTTTATTTTCATCATGTAAAATATTGTATTTACTTAAAAATGGCCTTTAACGAACCCGGAGGTTCATTGCCGCCTTCACATAAGCCCGCCGTTGGTGCCTAACCTGAGAAAGATTAATCCAGTCCATACCATCATATCCTACCTCCCTCAAATCCATTTTAATATTATCCTTCCATCTACGTCTCGGCCTCCCCAAAGGTCTCTTCCCCTCAAGTCTCCCAACTAACACTCTGTATGAATTTCTGGATTCACCCATACGTGCTACGTGCTCTGCCTATCTCAAACGTCTGGATTTAATATTAATAATTTATGTTAGGTGAAAAATGCAATGCGTGCAGTTCTGTGTTGTGTAACTTTCTCCATTCTCCCATAACTTCATCCCTCTTAGCCTAATATTTTTCAAAGCATCTTATTCTGGAACACTCTTAATCTCAGAGTGAGAGTCCAAGTTTCACAACCATACAGAACAACCGATAATATAGGCCTAACTGTTTTATAAAGTCTAACGTTCACCTTTTTCGAGAGCAGACTGGATGATAAAAGCTTCTCAAACCAAATAATAACACACATTTCAAATGTTTATTCTGCGTTTAATTTCCTCTGGAGTGTCATTTATATCTGTTACTGTTGCTCTAAGGTACTTGAATTTTTTCATATTTACATAGGATAAATTTCCAATTTTTATATTTCCATTTGTACTATGTTCTGGTCACGAGAATTAATCATATGCTTTGTTTTTTCAGGGTTTACTTGCAAACCTATTTCCTTAATTGCTTCAAGTAAAATTCCCTCATAAACAAGCAGCTGATGGAACCCGTTCAATAACTGGAAGGGGATTAATGCTGATGTAGAGACAACCTTGTAGCGTTATTTATTAACGAGATACAAATACTAACATTGTTTTTTTTTTAATTGCGCTATTACTTGCTATTCAATATTTCAATTAAGGTCGTCAAGACCATTTCAAATATGTATCACAATGGGTCATTAATAAAAGGAACGTTATTGGTGCCTTGACGGCATGGTTCCTGTGCATAGTATGAAGTGGTTTGACTTTAAGATGGTGTAAACAATACGTAGCACATTGCAGGTGATACTCAGGGTCGCTTAACCCATTACACGTAGTTTTGGTTTTATTCTGCTGAATATTGATGACAGTGATGACTAGGGGGCGGATGTTGATGAAAAGTCATCTACTTTTTTGCATTAGGACGATGCCTATTAATATAGAAATCCTTTCTATGTCAATATCAACGTAAAAAATTATTTCTTATATTGAATTTTTTATGTTTTTGAACTACTAGGTCATTTTTATGCTTTTCCGGCATTTTTTGGTAATTTTTAATACTCCGAACTTTTAGATCATTTGGAATGCATTTTACTTTCTTCCTTTCACATAGGCCTGTTAAATCTTTTTCTAAGCAAATAGGTCAGTAGTAATTATTGCCCAATGAATAAGTGAATAACCGTGAAGTTTGAGTTTTATGTTTGGAACAAACTCTAAAGCCCATCCTTCATTCCAACGAAGGAAGTAATATAAAATGCTTGACAACAGCTTAGTTTAAGAGAGGGCTTTGACCGCTATTGTTCTTTGGTCGGTACAACTGTCTTTAGAATTTATGTTTGGAAGGGGGGAAACTTTCACCATTTCCTGGACAGGACGTTGTGACCCCAACATGGTTCGGAAGGGACAGTATTTTTAACACAGACATTGCGGAATGCATGCTGCGCCCAATTTGTTTTGTCATTCACACTCCATCATCTGGAAGATCTGGTTACAAAAGTGAAGGAGGAGGAAACGGAGAATGAAGGCAATGACATGGATCACCCCTGATTAAAACAAATTGTAAACCCTCATTAAAATCTATAGTTTTCCCTTAAAACCTTCATGTTGTTGCATGTCCTTTTTCCTTTATCTTAGCCAAATTCCAGGAAGTTGCCTCCTCTCTCCAAGATTTGCAGGGCAGTCATTGAAACAAGGTGACTAATTTTTAAGAAGTTGTGGTGCGAGTACTTTGAATAATATTTAAATGTCATTTTCTTCTAATTTCACTTCATTTTTTCATTCGTTTAAGGGCATATTAATGATCATTTTAAGTAGATTTTTAGGTCATCAACATCCGTCCCCCACTGATGACTAAACGAGTGGTCTGTTCTACATTTGGTTTCATGTGTTTGCTGTAACCCAAAGCTACGGTGAGTGGGATACGTGATCCTGGGTATCTGCAATGTAGTTCTACTACTTACTGTCCGTAAATAATTACTTTCTACCACCGCTTACCTAGATTACTATTAATTCTGTGCCTTGCTTCAAATATTCTTTGTAGGTATACAAGGTCTTCTCAAAGGTTTTTCCACATTTTAGTTATTTCATTGTTTACCTAACTGCTCTCTGTAAGACTGTGGAATTTTCTCCTTTGAAGCTATTGTTAGAGGAATGTTCTTTGTTGTTCCCTGCGGCATTCTGGAGTGAGCTTCTATAGAGGGACCTGTGGTTGCGGTGAAGATGTCTTCTCTTGAGGCTGTACATCTCCTGTTACTCTTGGTCCCTTTGTTCCCAGTATCCATTGTTTCTCACTGTTTAACAGTTTTTTCACTTTCCTTATTGATTTGGAGGATTCTAGATTTTTTTCTTTAACTGAGTGCAGTACAGTGGGGATCTTTTGATATTATAGTTCTTTGTTAGTCTACATCTACATAATCTATTTCTGGCTTAGTTTGCATCTAATTCGTTTTTATCTTTTCTGTTTTATAAAAGATGTTGCTTACTTGTATCATCGTTAGTCTCAAAGATTTCTTAGAATAAAACAGGAAAAATACTGTTTAAGAATTTTGTAGATAATATTAATATGAAGCAAATGAAATAATGTTCGAGAGCTATGGTAGGAAACAGGAAAGAAATGAGTAAATTAAGAAAGACATTGAGAAAGTGTTTTAACGTAAATTGAGACTGTGGCTGGGAAAAGGGAAGATAGACATATGTGCCCTTTTCCGGCCCAGGAGTTTAAATGAATCATCGCCATGTTGTGTTCTATAATCTCTGCAATTTTTGTTGCAAAATATTAACACCAGAGGTCAGGAATGCAGTTTAAAGGAAGTAGTGCAAAGTTGTTTTCTGTAGGCTATATTGTTATTATCTATGTGCTGTAGCCAAATACTGATGAGTACTAAATAAGTAATTAAAATTTAACGACATAATTAATGCATAATTTGTAATTTCTGAACAATCAAAATACTGATTAGTGTTTTATGAAAGTAATATATATAATGCATTAATTCTAGAATTAAAATTTATTTTACTGGAAATGGAAAGAGTTTCTCACGAGGAAGATTAAAATGAATCGTGCAATCATTCTGTGCAGACTGATGAGTCGCTTGAGAAACTTCTTGCCCCAGCAACTAAAACTTACCCTAGTGCAAACCCTAGTAACGCCGCACTTCGATTATTGTGACGTTTTGTTAAGTGACCTAAGTTCTGAACTGTCAGTCAAGTTACAGCGAGCTCAGAATATGTGCGTCAGATACGTGTGCAACATCCGACGGTATGATCACATATCACCGTCCTTCGCAAGTCTCTCGTGGCTCCGACTTAAAGAACGTAGAACTTTACACTCTTTGTCTTTACTCTTTCGAATTCTGCACACTTCAACACCAAATTACCTTTCGTCTCGTTTCTCTTATCTATACTCTAACCACGACGTAAATACCAGATCACTTATCTGTGGCACGCTAAGTATACCTCTTCATAGAACATCTTGTTATTCATCATCTTTTACAATATCCACCTCGCGTCAATGGAATTCCTTGTCACAAAGTATTAGGGGCTGCAAGACAACAAACACCTTTAAGAACAGCTTAAAAGATAACCTTATTAGCATTTCACTCCAATCATACTGATTTAAACTATCACTGACTACATTGTTACTTTTTTCTTTAGACATCATCCTGATTGTGCTGTAGTTTAATTGTCTCGTAATAATCTCTTTCTATTATCTAATATTATTTGAAATATATTAACATTCTATGTATTTTAGTTTAATTCTGCTACACAGTTTATTTCAGTGTTTAATTAATAGTTCATAGTATTTTGTTGTTTAATTTGTAAATAACTTTTGTATACATGTAACTCTCATCTCAATCAAATTGTTGGATTCTTTGTAAGTTCATGCATATGTATATACACTTTTTGCTGGTTGAGTGGAAGAGAAGGCCTTACGGCCTTAACTCTGCCAGCTAAAATAAATCATTATTATTATTATTATTATTATTATTATGGAAGAAAGGCTTTAAGAAGAAAGTCTATAGTTAATGAAAAAAGAAAGATAGCAAGAAATTCTTATGCATATTTAACATAGCTATATAGAAATCATTCTAACCTTCTAACCGTCAACACATTATGGTTAAGAGTCAAAAAGTGAAAGACATTCAAGATTTGTATCAGTTTATTGATGAAGAAAGGAGTGTAGACATTTTAGGTACAGAAATGCAGGAAGTAATGTCTGATATTGGTGCTAAAAATATATAAAGTAATGGTTATAATGTAGTCTAATATAAGCTCTTGTTAATTATTCAAACTCTTGTGTTTCGTGCTTCTTGTATGTATTAAACAAATATTTACTCTACTGTTGATTGCTTAATTCGTACCTATTGCAGTTGGGAAGAAAAAGGGCATATACCGCTAATATTCTGTAAAATTATTTCTAAACTTTAATGTATACTCACCCAATAAAAACAAATATATAATAATAATAATAATAATAATAATAATAATAATAATAATAATAATAATAATAATAATAATAATAGAAAAAGGTTGAAATAACAAATTATGGGATACGAGATCATGTTTATATTTATTTTTATGTCTCTGCAGAGAAAATACAACTTCAAAGCTCTGTATCTCAAAACATGGTTTCTGCTTTTTCCAGCTACCGCCTCAATTATAAAATAAAATGCTATAAATCAGTTCACTTACTACCTATACAGACTATACACAGAATATGAACGTAAGAACTGCCAAACGCATAAAGAAGTGCAGCACACTTTACTGAACAAGAAAGTCCGATAACATTTTATTTTTATTTTAACTGCTTTCCAAGAAAAAAAAACTCCTTTGCATTCATAAGTTTCTTTAGAAATCAGTAATCTAATAGCATATGACTGAGAAACTCAGCTGAGAAAGGTCACGAGGCATTGAACCATTAGCCAACAAGACTGGAAACATTATGCAGTTGATATCAGTGAATAAGACTCTCGTAATTTGGTAGTAGATAATATAAATATGGACAGTACTGGTGAATTTTCTGGTCACAGATTTAGCGATATTTCAGTAGTTTTCTGCAGAATCTGTTTCTTAAATTTCAAGATTTCGTCCAGTTCCCCAGAAGGCTAGTATTAAGTGAAATCTACAATATGATCAATAGATACTACAAACAGTGTGTTACGTAACATATGGAGTCCACTTCATCGGTGGATAGGACACACAAAACAAAAGTGGAATAAACTCATATATACATTTCGTCGTTTTGCAGATGAGACGTAGCTTCAAAAATCGATTTTAGAGATACGCCAATTTTAAATACATCCGTATGTAGTTTTCGTCTGCAAGGGTTACGAATTGTCCCATGTCTCCTTGTTTCCGAGTTAAAGCCAACTGAACTGTATACACGCTATCTATCAACCTGTTTACTAGGTATGCTATAGCTGGCCAGCGCGTTCTCCAGACTTAAATCCATTAAAGTTTATTTGTGGGGCCACTTGAAAACAATTATTTATTCACAGTCCATTCCCAACATTTAAATAGTAATAATCAGGGAAAGGATTTATATGTAAATACATATTTACTTATAAAGCTAATATAATTTATATTTTGCATTATCTTTATGTTTCACAATGTGTAGGGTTGAAAAATCCTACTTTTATTTTCCATATTTTTCCATATTTTAGAGTTTAGTACATATTTTCGTTAATTTCCATATATTTTCCATATTTCATATAAAACAGTCCATATTATATTAGGTTTAACAATAAAACAAAACAAAATTCCATTAACTTTTAAAAATACATTTCAACAATAGAGATTTAAACACATGTTCAGTAATCCCTTTAACATCAGAGTTATTTGAAAATTAGCAGTCCTATCAACAATGGGAAAGTAAGTTACAAAACTGTATTAATTTAATTTAAAATTTTTAACAGACTTCAGTTGTGCAGCTCAACAGTTAAATGCCAGTCAGAGTACACATAGGTTCAGTTTTGTAAATCATACTATAAAGACGGTAAATATGCCAAAAGTACGTCATTCAGTCAATTTAAAATCAAAACTAACAAGTTACATTTCAGAATTTAAAGAAGATGGTTTATCAACTGACAATAAAATATTATTTTGTAATTTGTGTCAGTGTGCAGTATCATCTACACAAAAGTTCCTGGTGCAACAACACATTACAACTAGTAAACATCAGGCCAACAAACAACTAAATTCCAAGCAGAGACAATTGTTTTTAACACAACCAACAACATCGAATGTAAGATCTGAGTTTAACATCGACCTGTGCCGTTCTCTCATCTCTGCTGATATTCCTCTCTACAAACTAAAGAATAAGGTCTTCAGGGAATTCCTTGAAAAATATACTCAACATACAATCCCGGATGAGTCAACACTTAGGAAGACGTATGCTCCATCCATCTACGATGAGACAATACAGAAGATAAGAGATGAAATTAAAGATAGTTCAATTTGGGTTTCCATTGATGAGACTCCCGACAAAGAAGGTAGACTTGTTGGTAATGTAGTTATCGGTTTGTTAAGTGAACAATATTCTGAACGAATTCTTTTACATTGTGATGTTCTAGAAAAGTGCAATAACAAAACTATAGTTAAACTGTTCAACGAAGCTATGGGTATCCTGTGGCCAAAGGGTATTATGTACGATAATGTGTTATTCTTTATTAGCGATGCTGCCCCTTATATGGTCAAAGCTGGACAAGCATTATCTGTTGTATATCCTAAATTGACTCATTTTACTTGTGTGGCGCATGCATTTCATCGTGTGGCAGAAGTGGTCAGAGACAATTTCCCTAAAGTAGATTTGTTGATTTCATCAGTGAAAAAAGTATTTCTCAAAGCTCCCAGTAGAGTTAACGTGTTGAAAGAAATGTACCCTGAAATTCCATTGCCACCAAAGCCAATTTTAACTAGATGGGGTACATGGCTAGAAGCAGTTGAATATTATGCCGAACATATAGACTCTATTAACAATGTTCTCCTTGCATTGGACTCTGAAGATGCAGTCTCAATTGATACTGCGAAAACAGTTACCTGTGACATAAGTGTGAAGAATGACTTAGCTCACATTCAGCATACATTTTCATGCATCATAAAAACGCTCAAAAGTCTCCAAAATAGGCACCTTTCACTATCTGAAAGTTTTGAAATTATAAATAGTACTGTGGAACAACTGAATCGTGGTAGAGGTAAAGTTGCAGATGCAGTAAGAGCTAAGGTGGACACTGTACATTCAAAAAACCCTGGATATGAAGAACTACAAAAGGTTGTTGCTGTGATGAGTGGTGAATCAACAGTGAAGATTAACTTGGACTTATCCCCAGCAGACATTGTGAAATTGAATTATGTACCAGTTACTTCTTGTGACGTCGAACGCTCTTTTAGTCAGTATAAATCTATCCTCAGAGACAATAGAAGAAGATTCACTTTTCAGCACTTGAAAGAAATGTTTGTAACCTATTGTTATGGTAACAGACAATAAAAATTGTGTTTTGTTGAAACTACATTGGAAGATAAGGTACGTCCATTATATTTTTTGTTTAGTTTGATTAAAATGTACCAATATTTAACGTACATAGTCATTTTTTTATAATTTTAAGTCCATATTTAATTCCATATTTTGGTAAAAATCCATATTTAATTCCATATTTTGGTAAAAATAACTACATATATATTTACATATTTCATATATTTTTAGTCCATATAAATCCGTTCCCTGGTAATAATAATAATAATAATAATAATAATAATAATAATAATAATAGTAATAATAATAATAGTAATAATAATAATAATAATAATAATAATAATAATAATGATGATGATGATGATGATAATATGGTTTTATTTAACCTGGTAGAGTTAAGACAGTAGGGCCTTCTTCTACACTCAACCAGCGTAGGTCAGCGTAGCATATCCAAGGTGGCTGCCAACTTTTCCGACAATCCCCAGTATTTTTTAAAGAATACGGCAGTCTACGACACGAGGACTGTAAGCTTACATTTAGGCTGAAGGTGGCTATTTAGTATTTTGAGCACTTTCTGTAATTGTAAGCAGTTCCACATTACTGGCGTACAAACATGACTATAACTTGGAACCAAGATTAAATGGGACAAATATTTATATGCACTTTCACATAATTTTTTGTGTCTCCAGTTCACCGATGAAGTGGATCCTACATGTTACGAAACACCTGTATATTTTGGTATTTTGAAATCGAAGTACGTGTTACAGGAAAACGTAAACAGGGTATTTGTCCAATGGATTGACCTGCAAGAGTGGTTTGGCAGCTTCAGAACACAGAAATAGGCTACTTATATATTATAATGTATTATATTATATTAATTATATTATATTTTACTGTCAAACGAGTCTGCTGTCAAAAAATTTGAAAGTTAGAATTTATAAAACAATTATTTTACCGGTTGTTATTTATGGTTGTGAAACTTGGACTCTCACTTTGAGAGAGGAACATAGGTTAAGGATGTTTGAGAATAAGATGCTTAGGAAAGTATTTGGGGCTAAGAGGGATGAAGTTACAGGAGAATGGAGAAAGTTACACAACACAGAACTGCACGCATTTTATTCTTCACCTGACATAATTAGGAAAATTAAATCCAGACGTATGAGATGGGCAGGACATGTAGCACGTAAGGGCGAATCCAGAATTGCACATAGTGTGTTAGTTGGGAGGCCGGAGGGAAAAAGACCTTTGGGGAGACCGAGACGTAAATGGGAAGATAATATTAAAATGGATTTGAGGGAGGTGGGATATGATGATAGAGACTGGCTTAATCTTGCTCAGGTTAGGACTTATGTGAGGGCGGCAATGAACCTCCGGGTTCCTTAAAAGCCAGTAATTAAGTATACTGTCAAACGAATGTCTCTAATCCACTGCGAATTCTGGAACTTTTGTTTTACGTGGTTATTTAACGACGCTGTACCAACTGCTAAGTTATTTAGCGTTGATGGGAGTAGTGATAGCGAAATGGTAGTTGGCGAGACGAGGCCGAGGATTTGCCATAGATTACCTGACATTCGTCTTACGGTTGGGGAAAACCTCGGAAAAAACCAATCAGGTAATCAGTTCAAGCGGGAATCGCACCCGCGCCCGAGTACAACTCCTGATCGGCAGACAAGCGCCTTAGCCGACCGAGCTACGTCGGTGGCTTCCTGGAACTTATTTCATCAAAATATCACTTTGCTATCAAAGCCAAGTAACCGTATACAGCAGAATCCCGACTTTCCGTCACTCTATTAACCGATTGGTGGATTATCCAACTGTCTTTCTCTCACGGTTTTCCTTTTTCTGCAGAAAAAATACGAAGTATTGTGCATTATATTAGTACAAGTTTTTTCTTCAGAGTGTTTTTTTTTTTAAACAGAATATGATCTACTCTTCGAGTGGCCGTACTGTCTAACTTCTATGCAAAATGTCTTCCACAGATGTCAAAAGAAAACGTGTTGTGCTACGAAAAAAAAAAAGTGCAAGTGGGCCTAATTGAATGGTTTGAGAAAAGAGAAACTGTGGTTTATCTCGCATCAGAATATGAGATAGAATTATAACTGTGCGGGATTTAATGAAAAACAAATAAAAATATGCATGCAGTACCAGTATATAAATCTACAACATGAGACCTGTACTATTCCTATCTTTCCAGTGAGCGTCATAAGAAATTTCCTTGGTCATTAAAAAACGGCTGTTGAAAGCCAGACTTAAGTTAGTGCACTTCTGATTCACTATCTAGCATATTAAAAAAAAAAAAGATCACGGAAGAAATTACGAAACTGTATTATGCACTCGATTTAAGAAAACCTTTCATGATACGGATTATCCGATTTTTTCGATTAACCGTTCACTCCACACCCTTCATTACCACGGATGATAGAGGTTCTACTGTACTTGATTCAGCGTAGTTAAAAATAGCTTAGAAACCCGAAATAGTAATATGCGTTACAAGGGCGGTATGTTGAAGTTTTCATGTTCGAGGAAAAGTTTGAAAAAGCGAAACGTAGTTGAGCTTTTTTAGTTTCCGAGAATTGAAAGAAAACATACCGCTCGTGTATCGTACATTATTTTGTGCGAAGATTGTTTATTACATACCTGAAAGAGGAATTTCTAATTAGTTGCAATGAAATCTCCATCTTGGTTTCTGTTCATTGACGGCAAATTTGCAAAACAAAAATATCTATCTTCAACATTGTTGCTTTAAAATGTTTTCTGTGTTTACCATACTCCAGCAGGCCGTGATATACGTCTGTCTTTTTTTTCCCCCCTGTCTATAAATGCGAACTTAAAACAAACGTTAAGGTTATGTAATGATCTAGAGTTTACTTAATTTTTGAAAATATTTAAAAATAATAATTGACAGTGCAATTTAGGTGAAATTACAGTGGTAAGTTTCCAATTTATAATTATTACTATATTGAATGTCTCTAAAAATAATATGTTAAAAGCCTAAAGCAGTAAAATCAATATGTCACTTAAGCGGTAAGAAGAGGGAAATTGTTGTGTGTGTTAGGTTGGGAATACTGAATGTGGAATTTTAGACTTTCCGCGGATTGGTTTTGTGCGGAAACCAAGCAAATACGCACGATCTCGCACAAATGTACAATGAGAAAGTATGTTTCATGTTTGTGACACTCATTTTTTTCTACCGTTATTACTGTATTTAAGCAATAAAGAACCTAAGCAACACCGAGTGCGGTTTCTTGATCACGAGTCTGGTCACTTCTGCAGTAAGCGTAGCGCTGTACTGTTAAGGTGACGCATCTTGGTACTAGGACCTGGTTGTGACGCAGCTGTCTGGCATCTAAAACCCGTCAGAAAGGATGATTCTGTCCATTAGCTCACTCTCACCCACCTGGAACGGGCGAATGGCAACAACGTGATATCATCTCGGTCCGGTGGATATATGGAAATGCATATTTACCTCTCCTACGTTATTAAATAGAGCAAGAGCCAGTCCGTGAGTATTGTAATGACCTCTTTATTTAGCGCTGGAGCTGTACTTTATCACTAATCATTAAAACAAAAAGAGCTTCGTTAGCAGTAACATTGTTCTCTTCTGATTACATTTCAAATTGAACTAAGTAGACCTATATAGGTCAGGGTGTGTATTACGCAACAGAAAAGGATCAAACAAACATGTTTTTTTTTTTTTTTTCGTTGTTGATAACTCTATAGTCTAGCTTTATGGTTGTGCTAACAGATGAAGTTACTTGTCAAAAACGTGACGATGAAACGTGTGTTCAGGTTACTGCCCAGCGACAGTCCTGATGTATTTTATATTTGTGATGATTGGTTAATTAATATTAACCCGGCACACTCACAATTACACTCACATTCATACAAATTTCCAGACTAGACACCCAGGGAATTCCTCTTCTTCAAGAAAAATTCATCCCGGTCGGGGCAATTTGCCTGGTTGAGGTTTTCTCCGGGGTTTTCCCTCAACCCAATACGAGCAAATCCTGGGTAACTTTCGGTGCTGGACCCGGACTCATTTCACCGGCATTATCACCTTCATATCATTCAGACGCTAAATAACCCGAGATGTTGATACAGCGTCGCAAAATAACCCAATAAAAAAAGAAAAATTCACCAAGAGGCGAATCCGGGAATCGAACCCGGGACCTCCTGATCTAGAAGCCAGCATGCTGACCAACAGACCACGGAGGCAGTTTACATGTACTTTTTACTCACTATAATATCAATTAAGGGAAATATTTGTGATACTGCAAAATGTCCTTTCGAAATACAGGGTTTTTTTCTGATGTCTGATAACGAATTTGAATGACATCATATGCGTCAGGAGTCACACGACAGCTGAACTGTGGCGCGAGGTGACAGATCAGTAGTGACTGATTTCATAGTCAGAGTGCATGGCGACTCACAGCAGAAATTCCCAAGAAAATCGAGCCTTTTTGGGAGGAGTACAGTAGTGGCAAAAAAAAAAACCGGACCGACCCTTGTAGCTGATTTCAGAGCCTTGTTCACTCCAGAGCACCATAGACTGGTAACTAAGACTTTCAAGGTTCGAATCCTGCCTGGGAAGGAAACTTTTTTTTGTTCCTTATTCAAATTTATTCCTAATACTTTTCGATTGTTGGTAAAATTCATGTTCTGGGAATAATAAGTTAATTAAGTAGTAAAATATCGCTGCAATCGCTGTCTCTACCCGCTTGGTCCGAAAGGTTGTGGGTTCGAGTTCCGCCTCGGGCATGGGTGTTGTTTGTATTAGTTTAAGCAAAAAGAAACCAAAGGAAAGAAAACGGGAAAACAAAGATAACTTTGGAAAATGGCCTCTGGGCGGTAAAAAGAAAAAAATAGTATAAAAAAGTCATAAATAATTCACAAATTACAGTATTAATAAAAACATTCACTTAGATCATAAAACATGGCGTGAGAGAAAGCTGTACAATGTCACCTGTATCATGTAATGTATACAGTATTTTGAAAATATAAACAAATAACTCTAGAATATTATTCAGAAGGTATTACAGTTAACGATGAAAATGTAAACAATTTGAAGCTATGCCGACGGATGCAGTTCTAATAACACGAGAATGACCGAGATATTCAGTCTTTTTTTTGAACGAGTGTGCTTTTACGGTGTAAACGTAAACACTGTGAAAACAAAATATTATCGTTCTCCGTAAAAACAAACATTGTGAGCCATACTTAACAATAAATAATAAAAAATATAGAGACTGTTACAGACTTCAGATATATTAAAAACAAGCTACATCCGTCACACGGTAGTCCCTATATGATGACGAATTTATTGAACACGTTAGAGCAGCATTTTTGAAATAACGATTTCTTCTTACTAACACGTATTTACCTGTATAATTAAGATAATTGTTTTAATTGCGGTTTCTGGAAAACTTATTTTTTTTTTTCAGCCAAATGACTCGTTTTCTCAGGAACTATACAAGATTGACTCTTGATTTTTTTCACAGTTCATTTATAATACCCTTCTGATACTATATCTCTAGAAAGGTAGAGATAGATTATATATTTGCATTAAAATGCACAAACATTCAAGGAAAAAATGTAAGAAAATAATACAATAGACAAAAAAATCTGTCCTACTTCCAAGCATATGTAGTTCAATAAAACTAGAGCAGTAAATCCATGAAGTATATACAGGGACATCACTTTATTTTTATCAACATTTTTAACATTAACCTGGCTATACTCGGAAACACTGTTACCCCGTTCCATTACAGGAGTTTGGTGTTACTAGTGCAATATGTAAACAAATCATTTTACTAGTTATAGGAGGAGAGAAAAGTAGTGTATCCATTCATGTTACAGGGAAATACGATATTAGGATTTTCAGTTTGATCATTACTTTTACGGTATTTTATCAAAATACAGTAGAGTAGTAACATTTTTTTCCACAAACCCAACTCCTCAGGAGGTTTTATTCATTATAAATGGCTACTTTATTCAGCATATTACCGTACTTTCGGTAACTGTAATCTTCACTTCTGCTCAGTCCACACAGATAAAGTTAGTCAGTCATGCTACACACCGTACCTGTGCGAAATAAGCAGGGGAGGGTATTTACGGAGATCGCGAAAATCACGACATAATAGATATACAATAGATTTTTACTAATCTTTACGAATTAAGTGATTCTGATTAATAATATGCGGATAAAACAATCACGACAAATCGCGAAATAGAGTTCTAATAGCGAAATATGAACACCTTCGCGAATTATTATTATTGTGTCGTTTTAGCCTATAGCGAATTTCATATTCTGAGTTCTTTTTTCGGACATTTTTTTCATTTGAATTTGTTGCCCATTCAAGTAGGCTACATTACACGGTATTCCAGTTGTTCTAATTACATTAGTGAACTCAAAAGACGGAGAATTCAACATTTCACTAATAATTTGAAAGTATTATTTGAGGGCTGCAAGTTTTTTTTCCGTTTTTAATGAATGTTTGTTAAATACAGTCTATTGGCCATACCTCACCTTTACCAGAATCCAATGAATCTTTAATGTTAATTATTTGGAAAGTAATATTCATACTGAGTTAATACTCCAATTTCAAAATAGTTGTACTTTCCAAAATTTCCATTAATATCCAACAAGAGTATAAATCAATCTCCAACAATCTCCTCCGACACCAATATTAAAAAACACAAATGATAAAATTAATCTCCATAAATACCTGCCCCTGGAAATAAGCTTCAATAATATAGGCTCTCCCTTCTATGGAAAACGCAAGCATATTTCTGAAACACACTATCCTCTGTACTATTTACTTCACTGCTAGCAGATTTCGTTTGCTACAGCGGCAGTAAGTTTGTGTGGCTGACGGGAGCAAGAACATTAGTGAAAGGGGTGGGAGTCAAGTACATTCAGAAACGCAGGTACAATAAAAATGCAAGTAAAAATAAAGTGATGTCCCTGTATAAGTGACTTGCAAAAGTTTCATTAAGTTGCATGAAGGTCTTGAGAAAATGGGTCTTGAAGTTAGCAAATTTAACATTAGCGGAATAGGCCATTCATACTCCCCTTAATTAAGGATGATGAAATGAACATGAGTCATTTTAAAAGGTACGATTATTGAAAGTACACTGTTGGAAAATAAAGAAATAAATGCTAGGGAGGTGATATTTTCCGAATTGGAATAAACTCTTAATGCCACTTCATCATCGTAGTAAAGTGTACAGTGTACATTTCCAGCTCTAGTATTCTTAGCAAATGTAGAAGTGAACTTAATGCTTAGCCAGACTTGCGATCTAAGGCCGGTTGCACCAGTGGCGATTCCTCCATGAAGGATATGAGGATGATTCTACAGTTTAATTTCGTCCCTTTGAGGATGTAAAAGATTTTAATTACAGATTTTTTTTAATGCGTCCCGATGTAATCATTTTCTTCAAACTTCCACTTTCTGTCGTGAGTTGTCGCCATTGCACATCTCGGTCCTTAGGAATACTTTCCGAGGAACCATCCAAATATCTTACAACAGACTGTTTTTTCTAGCAGTGAACTTATGGACATGGGTGAGTGCGGTGGGCGGGGTATGGCTTGGCTTAAACCGCGTTTGAGGATTTGACCGTGTATCAGGAGATAAAAAATGCATGAACAATTACCGACCAATATCTTTACTCTCATGTATACCTAAACTCTTAGAAAAATGCATAAAAAGTCGTCTATTAAATTATTTGGACAAATACAACGTACTTTCTTCAAATCAATTCGGTTTTAGAAATAAACTTGGCACAGATGATGCTATTTCACGTGCTACAAACAAAATCATATGTGAGTTAAACCGAGGGAATAAATGCTTGGGTATATTTTTGGATATTCGAAAAGCATTTGATACCGTTAATCACGATACTTTATTAGAGACATTAAACTTGTTAGGCATTAATGGTCATGTTCTAAGTTTATTTAAGTCATGTTTGAATAACAGAAATCAAGTAACTAAAATTGATAATGAATTTAGTTTTACTCAAAACATAAAAGTAGGAGTCCCTCAGGGCACAGTTCTTGGTTCAATTTTATTCTTGATTTATATAAATGATTTGTTATTAACAGATTTACGCAAATATAATGGGGTTATATATTCTTATGCGGATGATACCATAATTCTTTTTGGTGAACAATCTTGGGAAGGCACTTATATTAATGCGAATAATGGATTACAGGTAATTAAAGAGTGGTTTGATTCAAACGCTCTTTCCTTAAACACATCCAAAACAACTGTTGTTCCATTTTCACTAAGGTCCAGTGGTCTTCAATCTCCTCAATCTTCTTTTAGGCTCAAAATTCATCATTCAGATTGTTCTTCTCAAAATTGTGAATGTCCCATAGTAACCGAATCCTCAGAAGTTAAGTATTTAGGCATTACGATCGACCAACACTTACGATGGAACAAATATATTACATATTTATGCAATAGATTACGTAAAACAATTTATATCTTTGTTATACTTCGGTCATATTTACCAATTAATATTTTACGTCTCATTTATTTAGCTTTATTTCAATCCATTCTCCAGTATGGAATTTTAGGGTGAGGAAATGCTTGTAATTCTAATCTCACTCCACTAATACTTATTCAGAAAAGAATTATTAAAATATGCCTTAATAAACCAATTGATTACTCATCTGAGCTTTTGTTTACTGATTTTAATGTTTTGAAAATTAAACAGATTTATTATATTGCCTTATTAATCTTCATACATAAAAACCGTAATAAATTCAAATTGTATCATCATAAATATGGAACTAAAGGATCCGATTTTATACGACTAGAGGAACCAAAGTGTTTCACAAGCACAGCTCTGAGCCATGGTACCTACTTTGGTCCAAGGTTATATAATAAAATAATTGATATATACCCAAATTTGGAAAATTTTAGTATCAGGAATTTCAAAAATAGCGTTAGGAATTTAATTTTTAAAGAATATATATTGATTTAATGTGCATATGTATTTGTATGACTTAAATTGTTAAAATTGAAATTGTATTTTTAAATTTAATTTATTCCTGTAATTTTTTTTTTCTTGACCCAGTTTGTGTCAAAAAATTATCTTTGTGTTTATCTTTGTGTTTAGATATCTCCCTGAGCACGAGTTTTTTACTCCTTCAGGGAAGAACTAAGATTGTATTTCTGTCAATGTTATTTTATTAACAATAAACAATAAACAATAAATAGTCTAGTACAGGCATGTCAGAAATCAGACACTGAAAGTGCAGTGTATGTGCGCGGAACGCCGGTCTGTGCAGATTGCGTCATTCATGTGTTGCTCCTTCCAGTTCTTAGCGGGAGGGATGTACAAGAATCTATTCTGCACTTCTAGTGTTCAATTAAATTAACATTTGGACATTATAAACATACTTAGCAGAAGGAAAAAACACAATTATTGTCAGTGTCTATATTTGATAATAATTGTAACACAAGAAACAATAGACTTACTCAGTTACAATTCACAAAGCAGTCGTTTGTAAAGAATCATTTATTTACACGATTTGTATACAGTTTTGAAGAAAATATAAATATTGCAGTAATTTCGAAACAAAAAACGAACACAGTATTTCATTTTACATAGTAGGTAACTTACTGGTTATTTCATAGTAATACTCTTTCATTGTTCCTCAAGCATTATTGGGACCATTGGTGCACAAATGTTAAAGAATATATTTTACTCCCAATTACATGCAATAGGACATTGTGAGGCTTTTACACTGGAATCATTTTTCCTTGCTGTATATTAATATAAATTCATATTATTATTAATAAATTGGATAAATTAAGCTTGAATTTAAATTTATATACAGTTTATTTGGAAAACGTTGAGCAAGTATCAGCAAGTTGGGAGCGTTACTGAATTGAGTTAAAAGAGTACTTCACAAGCTGTGAAGAGAGGACATTTTCTTTATGTCAGGTTTACAGATTTATGAACGTAAGTATATTAAGATAATATAGTAACGTGAGATGGAAAATTCGCCATTATGTATTATTTTTCGAGAAAATTTTTTCTCTTTACAAATAGTTGTTTTCTTCCTTCCCTTATAACCTCAAGACCCTCATATGTATTCTTCACTCAGTATTCTCATCACTTATCAACTTATCAAATAAAAGTTGTAAGTCGTCTAACCATTCATGGCTGTGTTAGTACAGACTCCAAAACAACATCATTGTCATGTTTGTCTTGCCGTAAGAGTACTAAAAAAGAAATAAGATCTGGCGAATATCATATTTTGAGAACTTTACTAATCTGATTTAAATTCTCACATCACGATTAGATCCACATGATATGATGAAAGTCTTTCAATTTAAAATAATTACTGTTGGCTGAGGAAAACATCATAACAGTTACGTTATATGATTCGTGATTTCTCTTCTTCGCTATATCTGTGGACTCCTCACTTTATATTCATAACGCATTCACAATCACAGCTCAGTGAGCACACCCGTACTGATCTGTGTTACTGAAACCAAAGCTGTTCTGCTATTGCAGGTAATGTACAGCCCTGTCGCGTTCCCCTCCAAGCCGATTCACTCCCTCCAGGTAGGGGAATAGGAACTGAAAATTGCACAGAGACCAGTGCACAATGTGCAGGGTTTTGACATGCCTGGTCTAGTATATGCAGTCACGAAGCTCAATACATAGTAAATTTGCATGCATAGATAGTTGCTAACCACTAGGATCGCTAATATCGCCTCATTACAGACAATGCGAAATAGTACCGGCACAGTCTATTGTTACTAGCACCCACACAACTCAAGCTTCGTGACTGTATATACTAGACTGTGCTAATACTACGACCCTTCTTTCTGGGTGGTGGTGTGGAAACCCTGTCAGAGACTACAATATGAATTTTCAAGTACCCTCGTAGCCTCCTTAAATGCAGTTCATTGGTCATATTAAAAGAATAGAATATACGAAATAATAAATAATTTAAAATGATATGATATAAAAAATGAATAAAAATAAAAATTACATAAAAATAAATAAAATAAGCTAAAATAAAACACGATAATTAACAGGACTTTCAGATGGCAGGACTGCCGACAGAATATCTGAAGTTTTATTTGATCATTTAGAATAATTTAACTATAGCAAGAAATTAATTGCACATGCTCTATTATTATTATTATTATTATTGTTGTTGTTGTTGTTGTTGTTGTTATTATTATTATTATTATTATTATTATTATTATTATTATTATTATTATTATTATTATTATTATTGAAGTGTTAGTGAAATCAGGATAGAATCAGTGAAATGTGTCGTAGTTCAATTGCAGTGAGTGAGTTGACATCGAAATGAGTGTAATTTGAAAGGTACTTGTGCAGATATGAACATATCATACTCGTGGGTTTTAGTTCGATCTTGGTTTTAAGATACAAATTAGATTTATTTCAAATGTTATTTTAAGTGATCGTTTCATTTAATTTAGTATATTCCCTGTTGTTGTTGTTGTTGTTGTTGTTATTATTATTAATTATTGTTAGTATTAATTATTAGTATTATTATTAATTGTATTTTTAATTAATAAGTTTATTATTGTCATTATTGAGTGTAATTAGCTACCACTGCCACCGGGTATATACCCACTGCAGTGTAAATAAATAAATAAATACATACATACATACATACATACATACATACATACATACATACATACATACATACATACATACATACATACATACATACATACATACATACATTATTAGTTTGTCTTGATCATCAATCGCCAGTCTCATATTCTACAAACAAAAAATATCACGATTCGCCACTGGGTTGCACACAGAATCAGACATTTTGTCTGATGGTACTCGTCTCCCATTGATTTCTTATGATGTGGTGCACACAGAATCAGACGCGGCGCGACGGTCGCGCGCAGACACGAGGAGACAACATTAAATGACTGCTTCATGTTGGTCGCGAGCAAACTGATAGCTGCAGCGTACTGCGCATGCGTTAATATATACCCACATTCACGATTGCACGCTTCCACTATCTACAGATGCTATTGTTGTGTAGTGCACATTATTCAGAGTGGAGCTCGATGCGGATAAATTAGTTGTTTTAGTACAGGAAAGATACGTTCTATACAATCTTTGAAACAATATCACGATAATAATGTGGTTTCTAAAAATATGTGAGAAATTGCAAATGAGCTGAAAGCACCAGGTGAATAATAATAATAATAATAATAATAATAATAATAATAATAATAATAATACTTACTTACTTACTTACTGGCTTTTAAGAAACCCGGAGGTTCATTGCCGCCCTCACATAAGCCCGCCATTGGTCCCTATCCTGAACAAGATTAATCCAGTCTCTACCATTATGTCCTACCTCCCTCAAATCCATTTTAATATTATCTTCCCATCTACGTCTCGGTCTCCCCAAAGGTATTTTCCCCTCTGGCCTCACAACAAACACTCTATATGCATTTCTGGATTCGCCCATACGTGCTACATGCCCTGCCCATCTCAAACGTCTGGATTTAATGTTCCTAATTACATCAGGTGAAGGATACAATGCGTGCAGCTCTGCGTTGTGTAACTTTTCCATTCTCCTGTAACTTCATCCCTCTTCGCCCCATATATTTTCCTAAGAATCTTATTCTCTTATTCTCAAAAACCCTCAATCTCTGTTCCTCTCTCAAAGTGAGAGTCCAAGTTTTACAACCATACAGAACAACTGGTAATATTACTGTTTTATAAATTCTAACTTTCAGATTTTTTGACAGCAGACTAGATGATAAAAGCTTCTCAACCAAATAATAACAGGCATTTCCCATATTTATTCTGCGTTTAATTTCCTCCCGAGTGTCATTTATATTTGTTACTGTTGCTCCAAGATATTTGAATTTTTCCACCTCTTCGAAAGATAAATCTCTAACTGATATAGTTCCATTTCGTACGATATAATAATAATAATAATAATAATAATAATAATAATAATAATAATAATAATAATAATAATAATAATAATTTGTAGTAGGTGTACTTCTGTGCTGTATACTATCACTAATTGTAATTATTAATTTATTTATTCTTCATTATTGTGGCTCGTGAAGTAGTCATAAACATACAAAATGACGTCTGTGCACTACATCAGTAATATATAATTTTAAGGCGCTTTCAATTGAAGGGTTCAGAGCCATAGTGGGCCAAGCGCCATTTATTAAAAACGGAGAAAGCAAGGGTTAAAGTTAAGTGAATGCCATAGTTTAATGAAGATTGACATATCATTTAGTTTTAATGTGTATACTTTATTTTACTTGCTATATGTTTCCATTGAATTATGGTAATAACTTCATTTTAACCCTGTTTTCTAGGGTTTTAATAAATGGCGCTTGGCCCACTATGATTCTGAACCCTTCAGTTGTATAGATTTTAGGCGTCCTAAGGAAATAATAAACAAATACAATAGAATTTCTCATATAGGCAGTCCTCTTTCATTGACGCCATTTTCTAGCCTAGGCCAGTTTTCCAAACCCACACAGCCAGCGAGTCAGTTGTCGCGAGCAGACCGTGTTAAGCTGTCGGGAGGCGTTGAGAGACAATATGAAGCAAAACGTCGCGTCGAGCCGCGTCTGATTCTGTGTGCATCCAGCCGAGTATGTACTGAGCTAGAATGTACAGTAGTGGCACAAAAAAAAACCGGAACGACCCTTGTAGCTGATTTCAGAGCCTTGTACACTCCAGATAGACTGGTAACTAAGACTTTCGTGGTTCGAATCCTGCCTGGGAAGAAAACTTTTTTTGTTCCTTATTCAAATGTATTCCCAATACTTTTCGATTTCTGGTAAAATTCATGTACTGGGAATAATAAGTTAATTAAGTAGTAAAATATTGTGCCGTTTTATTTCGGCACACTACTTGTTTATTTTCCTTTTCCTTTCTTTCTTTCCTTTCTATTCTTATTATTTTATTTTTAGTATTAGTTTACCTTACTCTTCATAGATGGCTTTACTTCTTCTCCATTTTCAGTCTTACTTTCTCCTTTAGATAACTTGTTTCCTTTCTTCCATTATAGCTCATTTATTCCTCACGTATAAGGAGCGAACTTTAGTGATCACGTGACTTGGGTTTGGTTTGTGATTGGTTATTTCGAGGGAGCATTAACATATAATTTGACTTTGAGGGAGAATTTCGTTTTGAGCGTCAGTCTAGTGGAAGGACTCGTGGAGGAAGGTTGGGCGACAGCGGGGTTAGCTGTGAGTTGTTGTTGTGGTTATTCGCGATGGGATCGCGGGTAACTAGCTGTGATGCGATGGCAGAGCAGTCGGGTGTCGAACGGGGATTGTGATTTATCGCACATAATAGTGGTTTCCAGTCTGTGGAGCGGTGTACTGTGTGAGAGTGGAAATATGAGAGTGGAAGAGAGAGATCATTGTTGGGCTGGATGCGAGATCGATTCAGCAGGATTGTAACAGGTTTTTGGTATTATGATAGAGTTGGTTATGTGTGAATTATAGTAACAGTCTGGTATCTTAAAGAGTGAGGAATTAGAACTTGGCTTTCCTCAAACAGTGCTATATTAGTTATAGTGGGTTTGGAAGTTGAGATTTATTCAATGTCAGACAAGCTAGGACTTGTCGAATTAATTACTCATGATTTCAGGTAGGGAAAACATATGGCATTACTAGAGCATGATTTGACGAATGCCAGGTCAGTGAATTGAAATTATCAACAAGTTTACTTGGGTGAATTATGAGTGATTGCACGTTTTGTGAGACATTGGTTCATAGCTATTTTTCTTACTGGTTGTTAATAAATGTTCTTGAAGTGAGTTTAAGTTTACATAAAGTGTTTTCTTGTATCACCTTGTCAAAGAGATTGTCATCCCGATCATAACATTCTACGGCAGGGCAATACTTTATTATTGAAGTATTGGTTACTCGATATTTTACCAACTATTCAGAGTACATAGTGTCCGACCGTTTCAATATCGCTGCAATCGAAAGGTATTGGGAATAAATTTGAAAAAGCAACAACAACAAAAAGTGTTTCCTTCCCAGGTAGGATTCGAACCACGAAGTTACCGGTCTATCGTGCTCTGGAGTGAACAAGGCTCTGAAATCAGCTACAAGGGTCGGTCCGGTTTTTTTGCCTGTACTGTACAAAATTGACAGCTTCAAAGCACCATCAACAATCTCAACAGCTTTATGGTAAGCCTAATAAACTAATTTCATTTTTCACTTCAATGACATGACATGACATAATGTAAAAAACCTAGTGTAAAATAACTTTATACCAATATTTGTATTTATTTTAAGATTATATTACAAATAAAACTAAAATTTAGTATCGCTATAAATTTATTAGCAATATTTAGTTCACTACAAGACGCAAATATTTAGTGAGTACTGTTCTCCAACGAGGAGATAAACCGTGAAAGGAATGTGCTTACTATTGCGTCATCTATTGGAGCGAAGTAGATAGATAATATTAGAGTTATAACGTCAGTTTAAAAATCATGCACTCTCCTGCATATGTTATTTCCTGTATGGAGAGATTAAAAGACCAGGAGATTAACAGTGATCTCATTTTGTAACTAGGGTAGTATAAAAATATATCAGTGTTACGGTTTGTGCTTTGAGAGATAGCCAATAGAGATACGAGTACCCACGTGTGTGATCTTATGACATCAACATTCATTCACAGCATCACTCCTCTTATTTTCATTCCCTGGAGACTTTCTCATGGTTGGAGTACAGTAGAAGATGTTTACGAGCCTAAATTATGTAAAACATTTTAGCAGGTCCATCAAAATAAACGTACCGGTACGAGCTTTGGAGGGCCAGTAACACTCGGAAGGTCCACCGCTGTGGAGTAACGGTTAACATACCTGACTGTGAAACGAGCAGGTCCGGAATCAAATCCTGACTGGGACAAGTTACCTGGTTGAGGTTTTTTCCGGGGTTTTCCCTCAACTCATTAAGAACAAATGATCGGTAACTTCCGGCGCTGGACTCTGGACTCATTTCGCCGGCATTATCACCTTCATCTCACTCAGACGCTAGATGATCATAGCAGTTGATAAAGCGTCGTAAAATAACCAATTAAAACACTCGGAAAGTTTTGAAACCCTTCATATACGAAGCCATCTCTGAGTGGCAGTTGATTTGAAAGTTACGTACAAAAGAGGAGGTTCTGTCTTGTTTGCAGATGATCGCGTTTTATTTTTAGAAAACTGAAGGTAATCTATAAAGAGCTATTTATATTCTAAACAACACAGCACGCGGATGTGATAGAAGACTTGTATATGAAAAGTGTATCTACAGTATTTTGAAGGAAGAAATCGTGTAGTAATTAGAATCACCATTGATAACAAAGAAATAGAGGAAATGAATGCTTTCAAAACTTTGAACTGTAGCATTTTGTATTTACATTCAGTGATTCGGAAATTAAACTTGAGATATTTCTCCATTTAATTAGCACAGCAACGCGTTTTAATAAAGTGAGGAAAGAAAATGTTCATAAAGTTTTATGAAGCTGAAATTCGTGCTTGTTTTGTTAGGTGGGCCTTTAACACGGAATTTGATCATAGCACAAATCAAAAGACTGGAGACTTCAGATATTCGTTTGCTCAGGTTGTTGACGTTCACTAATTAAGGGTTCGTCAAAGAAACACAAGTCATTAGAAACCAGCTGAAAATGACGCTTTGCAGAAGTAAGTTTGCTGACAAATATATAAGATAGAATGGCATGATCACGTAGTGAAGATGCCTGCAGACGGGTATTCCGGATAAATTTTGACTGTACTTGTACAAACCGGAATGTTGAGGTAATGATTTATAGTTAGTTATTCAATGACGCCGTATCAATTACTAGGTTATTTAGCATCGATGGAATTGGTATAGAGAATTTGGCGACGTGAGGGCGATGATTCGTCATGTGATTACTTGACATTCGTCGACGACGACGACGACGATGATGATGATGATAAAGAACAAGATAGGTCTAAAGCTTTACTTTTGTAATTGAATAATGTTCTAATTATTGGATAATCTCAAAAGTCTTTTCTTATAAATATTCTGTTCGTTGGCTTTGAATTTCTAGATAACGAACGAGATGTCTTTATGTCTCTTGGTATTGCTTTGAAACGTATTTCGGTCCACACCTGTGGAGTAACGGTTAGCGCGTCTGGGCGCGAAATCAGGTGGCCCGAGTTCGATTCCCAGTTGGGGCAAGTTACCTGGTTGAGGTTTTTTCCGGGATTTTCCCTCAACCCAATATGAGCAAATGCTGGGTAACTTTCGGTGCTGGACACCGGACTCATTTCACCGGCATCATCACCTTCTCATTCAGACGCTAAATAACCTAAGATGTTGATCAAGCGTCGTAAAATAACCTACTAAAAAAAAGAAACTTATTTCAAGAAGCATTGAACTGCATACAGTGCTATTATCTTACAAGCTTATGCATTTTTTCAAGACTCGCGATGTGCAGTACGGGAACAACGTTTGTGTGGAGGGGGTAGGAGTAGAAGGGAAGGTCGGGCGTGTGTCTACCGAGTTCAAGGTAAAGAGTAAAACCATTCCCCTATAATTCGTATATAGACTCGTGCGCAGCTCTGTAGGAAGAGGGAAGAGTGGGGGAGTGTCTTGATAAAATGCATGAGCTTGTAAGTTTCTTAATGGAAATGGACGTCGATACAGTTATAATTCGAATGCTTATGTGTGCAAAATCAGCAGCTGAAGAATTATGTAAAGTGGAAGGTGAAGGGGTGGTCAGTAGTAGGACGTTTTAAACAGCGTTATAGGGAAGACCAGGTAACTTGATACCCTAAGGGTGAAACCTAACCATTTTTCCCCCATTACTACAAATGCTAGTGGATTATGGTGATTTTCTAGTTTGAAGGTTGAATTTTCTTTTGCCAACTTCGTTTCGAATTTCGATACTGACAAATACTATAAATGGTAGTGATTTTGTAACTGGTATGTTGGCAGCTGAGGCAAATATCGACAATATTTGCCGGTACTGGAGTTCCATGAAATTAAAATTGTACTACATTTCTCAGCCGGTTACTGGAAGATACTGAAATTCGAACTTATTAATAATTAATTAATATTAGTATTAATATTAATACATAATAGTTATTTTATGTGTTGCGTTGTGGTTATAATTCAAGAATAGTTAGATAAGTACGAATAAATATAATATATTTGGGCGTGATAATGCACGTGGGTAATGGATAGAAATATTATTTCAAATTTTAATGAATTTCTTTCGTGTTTAGATTTTTATTACTATGTCAAAAAAATGAAATAGTGTTGCAGTGACTCCTCCAAGGAAGAAAATGTGTGGCATCCAGAGTACGCTTCAGAAATCTGTAGTTCACGTGTATAATGAGTTGAAGAAAGAAGATAATGAAGAAGGAATTATGCTAACGGAGACAGCAATTACAACCAGAATAGGAAAATTATTAGGAGTAAGTATTCTTAAGCATACATTTCAAAGTGGTATTCAGTTTTAGGAGTTTGCACTAATAATTTCATGATTGTGGTCAAACAAAACAAATTTTTAGGTTAGGCCTATCTTTAATCAAGTCAGTGATTTTCATATTGCCACACTAAATACATTTAAGATACTGTAGTACTGCAGTAGGTGATAGCTTAAATACATTTACAAATTAGACGAACAAATAATCAAACAGCACGAAAGTAAATTTCCAGTTTTCTCTTTTGGTATTAAATTAACCGTTCAGATCACAATTTACATGCCACATCGGCTGAAGAAAATACAAGTCATATTGTAATTATTAACTTGATATTGCAGCAAATATTACATGAATGTTGGCCTGTTATGGTGCTTAAAAATAATTCAGTTTTATATAATGACTATATAACATACTCTACAAAGCATAGGAACGTTGACTCTGGCTGAATAATTTATTCATGACTGGTCTAAGTAATATTAAATACCGGTATGGTGTTTCTTCAGAAAAGCTACCCCACCCAAAGTACTTGTTAAGATATAACACTCGAGAGGACGAGGACGCACTACTGGGAAACTAACCATTTCTCTTCGTCCTGGACCTCTCGCATGTTATATTGGTAATTAGTAACAAGTTTGAGGGAGGGACTACAACAATGCATTAGAATATACAGGTAAGTGTCAAAGGATTTTTGTGCTGAAAGTATTTGTGGCTGTGCACTAAAACCACGTGTTCATCACTATGTAAATATCACAGAAATCAATTAAACAAAATAAAATTATGCCTTCTTTGGTGTAGCTTTTCTGGAGAATTACCTAAATATTAGCCTACTTAAACCTATCGTAGACCCAACCTAACATGTTGATCATTTTCTATTCATATAGCTGTAAATGTTGGTATCATGCATGAATTTTATGATATAACAATTTTTAGAAGTATTATGTTATTGTTTGTTATTACAGCTTGGCTTAACTACAGCCACGAAAGTGATAAATTCACACAAGGGGACCCCACTCGTGACACCAGGAAAACATAGACTACGTAAACATCCAGTGACTGATGCTGATGATTTTACGAAAGATGCAATTGCGAGATTTATTTATGACAAGTTACATAAAGGTAGGGAAGTTACAGGAATTATTGTGTTGATTTATGCAATGTAATTCTGATATTAGTCATAGGCCTATGTATAAAAATATGGCATAATTTTCATTTACTGTTACAGGGGAAGTACTAACAGCAGCAAAAGTTCTGGAACATATGAATGATGATTATGAAACATATTTATTTAGAGTATCCTTATCATCGGTGAAAAAAATTTTGAAAGAGATGAAATTTCTATGGAGCAAAGGGGATCCTTATACACATGTATGAGAAAGTGATGTTATTCATTTTTAAGAGAATATATAAGAAATGTGGAGCGTGAGAACCCTAAACCCGTAGTATTCTTGGATGAGACTTGGATTTTTATGAATGGTAAATTTCAATGCATTGTGAGACATTGAGTGATTGAATTTTTTACTAACAAATAGATTAACACTTATGTGGAATATGAAATTGCAATTAATATAGGCTACTAGTAATGAAATCAGGTGGGAACAACATGTTTTGCAATTAATAGTTTCATATTATAACTAGAGGTTAGTTATAAAATTCTTGAACGGTTTTCCTGTCTTTAAAATTTTTGTGTCTCTTAGAGTGTCAATGTGAATTGCTTTTCTCTCTCTGTTTTTTTAAGTAGGATCACTCACTTATTCATGAAATAAACCAGGTGAAGTTTCCAGTGACATGAATGGTGTTATTCATAGACCAACAAATGAGGGTGGAAGATTAGATGCCGGAACAAAAGGTGGATTTATACTCGGTGAGTTATATTGATTTATATTTTACATAAATTTGGCAAGAGTAATTTTTTTAATCAGGGTACAAAAATATAAAAATTGGTGACTAAATAAAAACGTGGGAAAGCCTTTCACCAAAGAGGATCTCATGTCATGTTTTATTTTCTTTATTTAAATGCTGTGAATTCATGTGACGTAATTATATGCCCAGGTATAATTTTTATTGCAGGTGCTGATTTAATTTTTTCATGCAATTGAAAGAAAAGTCAGGACTACCATAGTGCTATGAATAGCCCTGTAGTTGAGAAGTGGGTGCAAACACAGTTGTTGACCTGAGAACATTAGGGCAATGCGTTATTGTCATGGATAGTGCTGCATATCATAGCAGACTTGTGAAAAATCAGCCAACAACAAAATGGAGGAAAGAACAGCTACTGGTGATTGCAACTGAATATAATAGATTTGTTGTACTAAATGATAAGAGTTGATGGTGTGAAATCACCTTTTGATATTACATTGCAATATTAATTTCCATACTTTACAGTCATTATTATTATTATTATTATTATTATTATTATTATTATTATTATTATCATTACTACTACTACTACTACTTATAGATGCTACTTTTTTCTTTCAGGTGAAATTGAATCTACATAAGAATCCTAAAACAACAGAGCCTTGCCAATTACTGTTCTGAAGCGGCCTTGTCTTATGTGTTGTGTCTATATACAATTAATTCTTTCAGTTTTTTTTCCCCTTTAATGTAATGAAGTTGTTGGTTGATTGATACCAAGTGTTCAGCAGTTGATGTCATTTGTTATCTTGCACTCCAATATTTAACCAGATGATTGAAAGCTGTGTAAAGTTAAACAGTCAAGACAATGATCCATATCTTCATTGAGATTTCAGAAATGGCATGGGGAGATTCTGAAATATCAGTTCTTTGTAAATATTTGAGACAATCATGGCCTGTGATAATATGAGTACTGCCACTGTAGATTTTCATAGAAGTTCAGTTATTAAATTAGGTGTATTATTTTTACTATATATTGTACTATATTTTTGTTTCGCTTAATTGATGAATTATATATGCTGTAAATTGAATAGTAGACTGTAGGTCTATAGCTTAATTGATGAATTGTATGTGCTGTAAATTAAATAGTAGGCTGTATACCACAAGTGATGAATTGTTTATGCTTGTAATGTGAAGTAATTTGCATGATATTTATTATCAGTTTCTGTATATTTCAACTGATTGAATTGTTTATACTTTTAAATTGAATTAACTTGCTTGCTATGTATTATATTTTATAGCTTAACTGATGAATAATTGTTTAGGTTTGTCAATTTAATAATCTGAGTGCCATGTACTTCATATTTTTAGTGGAGCCACCAATGTAGCTTAGTCGGTAGACTCGTTGGCCTGCAAATTCAGAGCTGCACTCGAGGGTAGTTTGGATCCCCCATTTGGTCTGATTAGTTGGTTTCTTCTGAGGATTTTCCTCCATCGTGGAGCAGATGCCGGATGGCCTATTGCAATTTTTTCATTTGCTTTAGAATCATTCCGATTTTTGTTACCACATTGTCATGTTCTGATCTTGTTATTCTTTTAACAGTGTGGTAAGATGCAGGTATAGATAACCTTACAGTAATTTTGCTACCTTTCAGCTACCTCATTACCTCCCACTCCATAAAGTTCATGGATCCACGGAAGTACCAGTCGTCGATGTAATTCGACCATTTTGCTTAAAATATTAAAACACTGTAAAATATTGAGATTTCATGCTGTTACGTCCATTACTGCAGCAAGAACATCTGATTTTGAATCTGATAGTATGACAGCCTTCTCAGATTTATGAAGTCGATACTGGAGATTTTGTAAGCTTAAAAATGTATCTAAATTTTCACTATCAAAATTAGTCAGTGTTTGAAGTTAGTTAGTTAGTTAGTTAGTTAGTGGCGTTTAAAAAGGGCGCGTCAGCTACTATGGCTATTTGCGCCCTTATCTAAAATCTTTCACTAAACACAAACACAATACAATAACCAGAATGTTTAAAAAACTAAAAAGCGTTGTCACGGTTAAAATGGGGCAAACAAGTGTTTGAATATAATTCCCTGTAAAAGGGAATATATTGGTATTGTACTACAACACCACTACATCTATGGCTTGGTAAACAGGATCCATCTATAAAAAATACTGTATGTAGTCACTCACTGACCAGATCATTTATCGTTTCTAATGATTTTTAAAATGTCTGGAGAAGTATAACATTTCTTAACATCATCTGTTAAAGTTATCTTATATACTATTCATTTTCAAATAACTTGGGATTGTGTTTTATTAGTAAAGTTTCCCTTAATTGAGCAAGTTTGAGTTCTCCAAGTAGAGTCAAAAAGTCTGTTGGGATTTTGGCTCAGTTTATTAATATTTGTGGACTGTGATTTTTTGTTCTAGACAACCATATTATCTGCAAATGACGAGATTATCATAAGATCTATTTCTTTAGTTAGACCATCGACATTAATATTGGAAAATGTATTCCTGAAAACAACAATGTGGGAAGCCCAGATGAATCTGTCTCTATTTACATATTTGTGACAATGAATCAAATAATCAAGTCACTGACCCAGTGTAACACTTTATCATGGACACCCTAAGTTTGCAATTTCTTAAGTGATTTATATCTACAGAGCCATATGATCCTTGAAAATAAATTAAAATTGTTAAGTTGTTTTGTTTTCTGTTTAAAATATCTTTAATATCTTGACTAAAATTTAAAATCTGTCCATTTGTTGAATGCAATTCTCTAAAGTCAACCCAATAAAATGAAAGTTAGTTACTAGATTCCAGGAACCAATTCAATCTATGAAATCATCTCTTCCATAATTTTGGCTATCATACTAGTAAGTGGTATCTGTCGATAACTCGAAAAGATATTAGTTGAATAATTGCTTTTCAAAATTGATGTTATGATAGATTTTCTCCAGACAGATATTGTATTTTAGATGAGATTACAAGATAAAAGTAGTGAGTTTGCTTGTTTGCCAACATGTTTAAGAAAATCAGCATGTGTATTGTCTGGACTTGGAGATGTTTTGGGTCTTATGTTATTAAATTAATAGTAATATTCAGTTCTTGATTAAATATTGTTATATAAAGTAGATAGTAGATTTAACATTTCTTTCAGTTTTTCCTTAATAGTCTGACGTACACAGATAAAACTAACAACCACACCACCAACTAATCTAATAGAAATTAAAATATAATTAAATGTAGAAAAAGTAATTAAAATTATAAATACACGTAATAAACCATAACCCCCTAATTTCAACAATATACTATTTTATTCCCTTTTACAGCTTGTAGATAATTATTAATTATAGTTATTACTTATTAGCATAATATTTATTGAACTTATTGGCTATTTCACTTCGTTTGAAAGATGTTATTGTGTACAAAAAGCATTTTTGATGATCGTTTCATGCTGTATGTTGTGTAAAAATCTATGATTTCTGGCCATCTGTTCTGTGTAATCCATCTTTTGTATAGAATTAATAAAATATTCTTTTGGTAGTAATTATTTTATTAATTGAGTATTTAATTTTCACCAGCTCACATTTCTTGAATCATTTGTTTTTTCTTATTTAAATTTAGGACACAAGAGCCAAAAAGAGACATCACAGTTATGTATCATACATTTTTTCATTGACAGACGTGGAGTTGCAGAAATAATAAGTGTAAGTGTAGCATTATTAAGCAATTTACAAACAAATGAAATCTTTAAAAAGGTATCTAGAAGTGAAATTACTTATGGCTTTTAAGGACCAAAATTATTTTTGTAAGTTGATTTATTATTATTTCAGTTTTAGCCTAGTTGTATTATCCATTTCCTTACCAATTTCAAAAGATAATCAGAAGTTCATTCGAATTCCAACCAAAAGTCAATTGGTTATTAATTTATCTACCTTTAGGAAGTACAGTATATGTACGCTGGAATCTTTGAAGTGAAGTGACAATAATTTAATTGGTCTTGGAACAGATTTGATTCTTGAATATTATATACTATACTTTGTTGTATATTTACGTCTAGTAACCTATTAATGCTAATACTAATAATAATGTAAAGGAATAAAAGAATAGAACATAGCAATACATTTCTCATTATTATTGAAACTATTTAGAATAACCTTCCGACATTAAGGTAAAGTACGGTGAGTAAAGAAGTCATTCAGTACATAGGATCGTGATTTTACTACATGTGGTGATATCTGGTAACAGTTGGCAACACTGACAAGGCGGAAATATTTGCTGTTTGGGAACTGAACTTACGTGATCCTCACTATACATTTTGATCTAACCCAGTGATGTCAACTGATGCTCATAGGAGCAAGTGCGCGCTTTAGAGCCCAGGAGAGCCTGAGCGCTTTACAGCGGAAAGGAAAGAGACAGACGAAAGAGGTAATATATGCCGCTTGTTCGAGCTATATGCAGGGATGGCCAGCACTGATTCAATGGATAAAGGGAAGAGAACTTATTAAAACTGTATCCATGTTAATTTTTAGATTTGTCTGAGAAGTATAAGTGCATTATAAGAATGTAAGTTTTAATTTTAATGTTCATTTTTCACAAGTTTGCTTTTTTATTCAAAAGGAATATTTTCTCAACCTTTTTTTTACTGAAAAGTGAAATTTTCAGATATGTTTGTTTAGTAGCCTTACAGGTACTAAAACAATGTTTTCGTAAATCTAATATATAGTAAATATGTATTACTGAAGATACTGTATTAAAATGTTTGAAAATATTCGTATGGAAAATGTTTGTAAGGAAATGAATTAACAAAGCAAATACTATTACGTCACAAACAAATTATATGTGCCTATGTGCTGGTAAAACGTCAACTCTATAGCTTCAGCAGATTTCGAGATAATTTAATATTCTGATAACAGAAAGTTGCGCACCAATATCACCTAAAAGCATAATGCGTTAAGAGTTTTATTATGTAATATTGGTTACAGTTAAATCATATACCTAGACAACTTTCCTTTGTATTATAACATTGTTTTGATTACTTTTATAAGGCTAAAGATACCATCAATATCAATTTCAACTTATCATGTCATATTCAGTGTCTTTCTTTGGGATAACACTTTCTTTATGTTTAATTCACTTAGTACAGTATAACTGTAATTATTATGGAATTTGTGTGAATATTCCTTCCTTAATCTTTATTATGTTATTAACGTTTAAAACAGAACTGCAATATTAGGCTAAGAACTAGGTGTTAGTACTTTTGTTTAGAGACAATATAGAAAGTAACAAACAGAAAGAAGCCATATAAAATAACGACATAATATTTCACGTTCCGTTTGAAGTTTGTGCACCACTGTTTTCTTAATCCAACAGGCTGCTTATTCCTCCTAGCATACCTAGCACTTAATGTCCGCGCACGACGTCAAGGTCAGAAAAATGCGCATCTAATCCAATATAAAATCAGCAGTAGGCTATATTTCAGATATATTAAGACTTCTAACCGCCATGGAGGCTCAGTGCTAGAGAGCTGGGCTTATACGCCGGGGGAGGGGGGTTCAAATCCCGCTCTATCCTGAATTTATAACTTGTGTTGGTCCAGCCCCTGGTCCAGATAATACAAGGCTTTTCTCCCGTTTCCCTTTTACATTCCAACCATTATCATCATTCATTACAAGTGTAATGTGGACCCACCACTGGTGGTGCACTCTAGGTAGTCTTTGACGAACAAAGTCTATCAGTAAGAACTTAAATTGATCGTTATTTGTGAGTGAAATGTTTATGACACGAGCACATAATGGACTTTCATCCACGTGTAACCTGTTATACAACGTTTCATATTATCCTAGTAATTACTGCAATTATTTTCCTTCTCATATAACTCGAAGCCTCGTTTCACAAACCTCACACTCGTGCCAAAGAGATAACTTTATGAATGTATATCATACAATGTTGTTTTCTACGATAGCACAAATTTACATTAAATAAATTATTTCAAGTTGGAGAGATTATAAGATCACGATTTCACGGCCGTCTAAACTCAGAACCATTATGAAATAAGTATACATGGAATTAAAGCCTATTTTAATCATGATCACGATTTCATGGCCGTCTTCACCGGCCATATAATCAACAAAGTGCTTAGGAGAAGTTGAATGCTGTATCTTGTTGCAATGATTACTACAGAATAATACGGACTAAAATGTGAATATGAATGTTAAATTTAGTTATTTGTGTTACGTGTAATATTTAGCCTACGTCTTGAAAGATCGAGGTAATTCTTTAATTTCTTATTCAATTAAGTTTGTACATTAAATATTTCATTTTCTTTGGCAGTGCGTAAAATGGTTACTTAATTTTTACGTAGTAGTATATTAAAGACTCGCTTGTCGCACTGATAACGGTGGGTAAAACGCAAATTTATGCACAGTGAAGCTTGGTGAAATAAGGACTTGAAAAATTGTTTTATGACCGTGTGTAGAGTTAAAGTACTGATTATATTGAGTAGGTAAAATTTGTTTTAAAACAGTGACTATTTCCATGTTAGGCTAAAAGTTACAGCTGTAACCTCATATTTATATTTAATAAACAAATTCTTAATTTTATTGCGTTAATTAAAAGAAATTGGCTGAGTAACTGGCTAAGAAGAAACTGCCTACTGAAGGATGCACGAAATGAATGGTGAACGGGAGAAAAGTTTGGGGGCAGAAGAAAGCAGATGATAGACAACATTAAGATATATGAATTGTAACGGCGACTAAGAGAAAGACAAAAAAGATGGAAGGTTGAAGAATGTTGGTTTTGCAGTGAAAGACTTACCCGTGGACAGAAAATTGTGAATAAATTGATCATAAGGAAAAAGCTTAGTTCATTGTGAAAAAAAAAATACGAACAATTATACGTTTTATGAAAATGAAACACTTTTTTTAGATAGAAAAATTAATTTGAGCTGTTCTGAAAACTTTAAGGTCATCATAGGCGGAGAGAGAATCGTTTCCTTGGGAGGTGGGGGCAAAGGAAAACCATAGAATCCCGATATAACGAGATTATGGGGGACATCATTTATCTCCTCCCCCGTTATAGCTTGACCTTGGTACAGTATATCGGAATATGATCATTTAATAAAGGTATTTAAAATTAAGTAAAATTGTAACAAAATATACAGACAATTTTACTTTTTTTTACTCTTGTATGAAGGAGGATCTCGTAGGCTTACACTGCAGCCTGAGGCTTATTGTGCTTACCACTCATATTCTTTGAATGATTGGCTAGCCGAACAGCCGCGCTCTTGTTCAAGTACAGCACATCACATCGTGAACTTAACGCGGGCTATTGTATGGGTGATGATATGTGAATTAATGATGGCGAAATGAGTCCGAGATCCAACACCGAAAATTACCCAGCAATTCTGCTTCAATTAGTTGAGGAAAAACCCGGAAGAATCCCAACCAAGTATCTTGTCCCAACTTGGATTTGAACCTGGGCCCGCTTGTTTCATGGTCAGATGTGTTAAGCATTACTCCACAGCGGTGAACCAATTTTGCATTTACTTTATCTGTTTATTTAAAAAAAAGCAAGATATACATTATTTTATTTAATCTCGTCTTTAAGTTTACACATTATACCGGGATCACTTTTCGTTTTTCTGCATTGTTCTGCAGTATGTTATTTATATTTCTCCAAGTGGCTGCTTGAACACCTGCAGAGTTCTAACACGTCAGTACAGCTGTTACAAAAACATTACAGTGCTTCTATTCCTCAAATGAGGTATAGGAATTATTATACATTAAAAAATTTAAAATAAATATTACAATCCAGACACATGGTCTGAAGACATTAATTGTCCACACCTGTGGAGTAACGGTCAGCGCGTCTGGCTGCGAAACCAGGTGGCCCGGATTCGAATCCCGGTCGGGGCAAGTTACCTGGTTGAGGTTTTTTCCGGGGTTTTCCCTCAACTCAATACGAGCAAATGCTGGGTAACTTTCGGTGCTGGACCCCGGACTCATTTCACCGGCATTATCACCGGATTTTGGTACACCGTCGTAAAATAACCCAATAAAAAAAAGAAGACATTAATTCGTCAATTTAAGCACAGAAACTTAATCATAAACAAAAACAAGAACTATTTTTTTAATTTAATATTTTCTAACGTTATTAGAAAAAAAAGAGTCCGTAAAGTTGAGGGGGGCAGTGCACCCCCCCCCCATGCCTCCCCATAACTCCGCCTATGACGGTCATGTAGGACGTATTTCTTAATTTCACATGTACCCTTGAACTTTTGTTGGAAATTGCATATAAAAATTGACAAGGATGATGAAAATTACTCCTAGAAATTAATGATAAAAATTTAATAAAAACTGTTCATTTAGTATATCGTAACAGGGCTATAGCAGTCTTTTCATGTGGCGTTCGTCGTCTCTACGTTAATATAGAATATATTAAAACCGTAATACTGTAGTCATTTGTTTGAAGAGAACACGGAAACTTTGTGAACTCACCCAGTCGCACGCTGTCTCCCCTTCTCTCCCGCTTGGACAGGTTGCTTGCGTCACTGATCCTGCTAGCCTACATAAATGTCCACATCCAGGATTACAGTCACCCGTCTGCATGCTGCACCTTGCTCGACCGGAATCTAAGTCCGCCGACACACGCAGTTGTTGTGGGAGAGTTGACTCGCACATGTTGCAGGGTGTTGCCAACATGCTCATCTCTATTGTTTTGTCACCCGCACTGAAAGCTGCTTCTTGTCCAATAGAACGGAGTATGATGTTACAGCCACGGAAGCAGGAAATTAAGGCGGTATATCAGTTATGATGTCCCTTACTTTGGCCCGAGCAGTTGCGCTTCCTGCTACAAATCTAGCAGACCCAGTTTAGAGAAATAAGAATTTATAATATGCCCGTATAGGAACTGGGTGTGTCCCTTGTGTTTTTTTTCTCCTGTTTTACTTTAAGCCGTGACCTTACGCCTTGATTTTCACATGACTGTGGAGTTAACCCTGCCAGTGAATGCCTAATATTACTTACTTACTTACTTGCTGGCTTTTAAGGAGCCCGGAGGTTCATTGCCGCCCTCACATAAGCCCGCCATTGGTCTCTATCCTGAGCAAGATTAATCCAGTCTCTATCATCATATCCCACCTCCCTCAAATCCATTTCAATATAATCTTCCCATCTACGTCTCGGCCTCCCCAAAGGTCTTTTCCCCTCTGGCCTCCCAACTAACACTCTATATGCATTTCTGGATTCGCCCATACGTGCTACATGCCCTGACCATCTCACACGTCTAGATTTAATGTTCCTAATTATGTCAGGTGAATAATACAATACATGCAGTTCTGCGTTGTGTAACTTTCTCCATTCTCCTGTAACTTCATCCCTCTTAGCCCCAAATATTTTCCTAAGCACCTTATTCTCAAACACCCTTAATCTCTATTCCTCTCTCAAAGTGAGAGTCCAAGTTTCAGAACCATAAAAAACAACTGGTAATATAACTGTTTTATAAATTCTGACATTCAGATTTTTTGACAGCAGACTAGATGACAAAAGCTTCTCAACCGAATAATAACAGGCATTTCCCACATTTATTCTGCGTTTAATTTCCTCCCGAGTGTCATTTATATTTGTTACTGTTGCTCCAAGATATTTGAATTTTTCCACCCCTTCAAAGGATAAATCTCCAACTTTTATAGTTCCATTTCGTACAATATTCTGATCACGAGACATAATCATATACTTAGTCTTTTCGGGATTTACTTCCAACCCTATCTCTTTACTTCCTTCAAGTAGAATTTCCGCGTTTTCCCTAATCGTGTGAGGATTTTCTCCTAACATATTCACGTCATCCGCATAGACAAGCAGCTGATGTAACCCGTTCAATTCCAAACCCTCTCTGTTATCCTGGACTTTCCTAATGGCATAGGACTCTAGAGCAAAGTTAAAAGTAAAGGTGATAGTGCATCTCCTTACTTTAGCCCACAGTGAATTGGAAACGCATCTGACAGAAACTGACATATACGTACTCTGCTGTACGTTTCACTGAGACACATTTTAATTAATCGAACTAGTTTCTTGAGAATACCAAAGTCAATAAGAATATCATATAAAACTAGTGCATATATTAGGTTACTCAAAAAAAAGACGCTTTAAAAAACGCTGAAACAGTAGTTTTTTACTACTTCGTCTCAATGTCCATGTTTATGCAACATACAATGCCACACTCCACACAAAGCACTTCCTACTGACCAAAATTCCCTTGCAAGGACATGAGATAGTGTACCTTTTAAGTATTTCTCCTCCCATTTCCCCTTCTTTCATTGCTTTATTGCGTCATTCCACACGAACCGTCTGACTACAGTATAGCTATAGCTATAATTACAGGATAAGGTGTACTCATCCTGCCTGTGGTAGTATTTATTTAATCCTTAAACCCATCCTTACCTAACTTAAAATTACATACCAAGACTAAGACGTGTCACGCAACCCAGGAAATTTCATAATTTAATCCACTATCTTACTTACAAATGGCTTTTAAGGAACCCGAAGGTTCATTGCCGCCCTCATATAAGCCCACCATCGGTTCCTATCCTGTGCAAGATTAATCCAGTCTCCATCATCATATCCCACCTCCCTCAAATCCATTTTAATATTATCCTCCCATCTACATCTCGGCCTCCCCAAAGGTCTTTTTCCCTCCGGTCTCCCAACTAACACTCTATATGCATTTCTGGATTCGTCTATACGTGCTACATGTCCTGCCCATTTCAAACGTCTGGATTTAATGTTCCTAATTATGTTAGGTGAAGAATACAATGCGTGCAGTTCTGCGTTGTGTAACTTTCTCCATTCTCTGTAACTTCATCCCGCTTAGCCCCAAATATTTTCCTAAGCACCTTATTCTCAAACACCCTTAACCTATGTTCCTCTCTCAGAGTGAGAGTCCAAGTTTCACAACCATACATAACAACCGGTAATATAACTGTTTTATAAATTCTAACTTTCAGATTTTTTGACAGCAGACTAGATGATAAAAGCTTCTCAACTGAATAATAACACGCATTTCCCATATTTATTCTGAGTTTAATTTCCTCCCGAGTGTCATTTATATTTGTTACTGTTGCTCCAAGATATTTGAATTTTTCCACCCCTTCGAAGGATAAATCTCCAATTTTTATATTTCCATTTCGTACAATATTCTCGTCACGAGACATAATCATATACTTTGTCTTTTAGGGATTTACTTCCAAACCGATCGCTTTACTTGCTTCAAGTAAAATTTCCGTGTTTTCCCTAATCGTTTGAGGGTTTTCTCCTAACATATTCACGTCATCCGCATAGACAAGAAGCTGATGTAACCCGTTCAATTCAAAACCCTCTGTGTTATCCTGAACTTTCCTAATGGCATATTCTAAAGCGAAGTTAAAAAGTAAAGGTGATAGTGCATCTCCCTGCTTTAGCCCGCAGTGAATTGGAAAAACATAAGATAGAAACTGACCTATACGGACTGTGCTGTATGTTTCACTGAGACACATTTTAATTAATCGAACTAGTTTCTTGGAAATACCAAATTCAATAAGAATATCATATAATACTTCCCTCTTAACCGAGTCATACGCCTTCTTGAAATCTATGAATAACTGATGTACTGTACCCTTATACTCCCATTTTTTCTCCATTATCTGTCGAATAAAAAAAATCTGATCATTAGTAGATCAATTACGCCAAAAACCCCACTGATGATTCCCAATAACTTCATCTACGTATGGAGTTGATCTTCTCAAAAGAATATTGGACAAAATTTTGTACGCCGTCGACAAAAGTGATATTCCTCGAAAGTTACTACAGTTAGTCTTGTCCCCCTTCTTAAAAATAGGTACAATTATGGACTCCTTCCATTGTTCTGTTACAAATTCCTTTTCCCAAATAGCAAGTACAAGTTTATAAATTTCGCAATGTAATGCACTTCCACCCTTTTGTATTAATTCTGCTGGAATTTGATCGACACCTGGAGACTTGTACTTTTTCAGATTTTCTATAGCAATTTCGACATTTGAAAGCGTGGGTTCGGGTATAAATGACTCAGCAGTTTGTATTTTAATTTCGTCCTGATCAATTCTATTTGGCCTATGTACATTTAGTAGTTGCGCAAAATAGTTTTTCCATCTGTTTAGGATTGATGGAGTGTCTGCAAGCAAGTCACCATTCTCATTCTTGATCACGTTTACCCTTGGCTGATGTCCTTTTTTTTAATGTCGAATTTCATAAATGTAAAAATATTTAAAATTATTACAGTATTCATTCATTCATTCATTCATTCATTGTTCTGCTCAAAGACAGGTCTTTCACTGCAAACCCAACTTTCTCCTATGTTTCCTATTTCCTTCCTTTTTTTTTTGTTTCCTCATATGATCCATATATCTTCATGTTGTCTATCATCTGTTGTCTTCTTCTGCCCCGAACTCTTCTCCCGTTCACCATTCCTTCCAGTGCATCCTTCAGTAGGCAGTTTCTTCTCAGCCAGTGACCCAACCAATTCCTTTTCCTCTTCCTGATCAGTTTCTGCATCGTTCTTTCTTCACCCAGTCTTTCCAACACAGTATAATTATGCATGTGAATTTGTACAATATTAATTGCACAAATCTACATAAATCATGCAATGTATAAGTGAAATCAAGTATCATTTTTGAGATTAGAAATATTGCTTTCTTGTCTGCCACTAACAAAACAGAAGTGCATCTTAATTTGTTGCTTATGTCCCTAATGGCGGATACTTGACTCTTCGCCATTCATCCATATGAAGCCAGTTATGTATACCAATTTACCGACAGTGTCGTTGCCCAGGGTGCGCTATAGCAGGCTAGTCTACGCTACACTCGCGATGAGATGAAATGATGTTGGAGATTCGTTGGAATGTCATAGGGGAACCGGAGCTCTGGGTTAAAACTACTGTGTTACGTGGACTACATGCTTGCCCAACACGTGTCATAACTCAGGAGTAAACCGGGGATCGAACTCGGGTCCACAGAATTTTGAATTCAGCGCTCTAGCCATTGGACCGCCCTGACGGCTAAATTGGATGCATATTGGATTATTTAATTTTTGCAATCTGGAAATAACAGTTCAAGAAAATATAAACAGTAATATCATTCGCAAAATGATAAATATAGGCCTACTGAACTGTTGTGAAACCCATGAAACGTATAATGGAAAGTCTGTCAACTTCGGGATTCAAAAACCTGTGAAGCTCAGTAATGAAATGGACTATTAGCAAAGCATGTCTCAATTTCAGACTCACGCTCTTTTTCCTCTCCGCACGGAAATAATCTGAAAGGCCTTTTGAAAATAAAAGTCAACTTGAAAATGAAAACTCCATTTAATTCACGAAATAGTCGAGTTTAACGGAGAGAGAAAGCTATGGTACATTGTTTGGAATAGGTATAGATTGAACTTGTACCATTACTATTAATGAATAAGAATTCACGTTTCGAGGATTGGCTCTAAATTCGTCTTTAATTGAAAAAAGGAGTTAAAAGAGATAGAGGCAGGAATAAAGCGAATCTTGAAAGCGTTCTGAATTCCGTATTCTTTAACAGCAATGGAAAAGGTTTTAACTATACCTCTTGTAAACAATGCACCATTGTTTTCCCCCTTTTTTATATTAACATTATAGAAAGATAGAACTCTGCTCTTATTCCAAATTCCTTAATATATTACGATGTACCGAAGTAGGCTACATAATATGATATCTCCGTGCAGAAATTCTGCGTCATCATATGATGATGGAAGAGTGGAACAGAGAAAAATTCTCTCCGGCACCGGGATTTGAACCCGGGTTTTCAGCTCTACGTGCTGACGCTCTATCCACTAAGCCACACCGGATTCCCATCCCGATGTCGGATCGAATCCTCTCAGTTTAAGTTCCACCTCTTGGGTTCCCTCTAGTGGCCTACCCTCATGCACTGCAATATAGATGTATGACAGTTGGCACAATATCCACACATGTGCAGAGGTGCACTCGTTATAAGTGACTAAGTGGCCGGGATCCGACGGAATAAGCGCCGTCTTAAATCACAAAGTGATTATTTTTCGCATATCACATATTACGATGTACCGAAGTACATATGATATCTCAGTGCAGAAATTCTGCGTCATCATATGATGATGGAAGAGTGGAACAAAGAAAAATTCTCTCAGGCACCGGGATAATGGATAGTGGATAGAGCGTCAGCACATAGAGCTGAAAACCCGGGTTCAAATCCATCATCAAATTCCTTAAGTTGGATAATTCGCATATTTCAATGACACAAACTTCTTGGCACATCAACTTGCTAGGTATAATAACATCATTCTGAACTGTTTACAGATCATTCTTCTTACTTCTGACCACTCTCTGAGAATATTGTCCGTAGAACCAACCTGGCCCTTTCACGGATTCAGTCCTTACTTCTGTCAATATTTCGTATCAGAAAATCTTCAACAAACAAGAGAACCTTCTCTTCAGAGAGTTAAACAGCTACCCTAAGCACAATAAGCAGGATTTGAAACCTACCAGTGCGATAGATACGATAAATTCTATTAGAAGTTCTGACTGTACTCTTTCAGAAGCAGATTTCTCAATTTTGCGTAAGCGACTGAATTTTGCTATTTCCAAACCAGTCCCCAACCTAGGAGTAGCCTCTGCAGCTAGGACTGTTATCTCAAAACTTCTCCCTACACTAGCATCTGAATAGTGATAGAAGATCAGATCCATGTTCGAGAAATTCAAACATCCAAAATCTTTGACGTAGAACCAAGTCTTTCTCCCTAATAGGTATGGTGAGGGGTAACTTTGATATTGACTGTGACATAAAAATGCAACTCCCTTGAGGTCCGCTCCTACTTAGCGAAATCAAATCGAACAGAACTTCTCTTCACAATGTATTAAATGGAAGAGAGCAGAAAGCGGCGTGTCGAATCGCACAATGTATTTAAATCGAATCGAACATAATTTTTCTTCACATTGTATTTAGATGGAGCGGCGCATCGAATCGAATCTAACAGAATTTTTCTTCACAGTGTATTTAGATGGAGCGGCGCATCGAATCGAACAGAATTTTTCTTCACAATGTATTTAGATGGAGCGGCGCATCGAATCGAATCTAACAGAATTCTTCTTCACAATGTATTTAGATGGAGCGGCGCATCGAATTGAATCTAACAGAATTGTTCTTCACAATGTATTTAGATGGAGCGGCGCATCGAATGGAATGTAACAGAATTTTTCTTCACAATGCATATAGATGGAACGGCGCATCGAATCGAATCTAACAGAATTTTTCTTCACAATGTATTTAGATGGAGCGGCACATCGAATCGAATCTAACAGAATTTTTCTTCACAATGTATTTAGATGGAGCGGCGCATCGAATCGAATCTAACAGAATTTTTCTTCACAATGTATTTAGATGGAGCGGCGCATCGAATCGAATCTAACAGAATTTTTCTTCACAATGTATTTAGATGGAGCGGCGCATCGAATCGAATCTAACAGAATTTTTCTTCACAATATATCTAGATGGAGCGGCGCATCGAATCGAATCTAACAGAATTTTTCTTCACGATGTATTTAGATGGAGCGGCGCGTCGAATCGAATCGAACTGAAAAGAATTTATCTGCACAATGTATTTAAATGGAAGGTAGCAGAAAGCGGCGCGTCGAATCGAATATGAATATATAACCTCATTGTATTTGTGTAAATCAGCTAATAACAAATCATTTATATAAATCAAGAATAAAATTGGACCAAGAACAGTGCCCTGAGTGACCCCTATGTTTTGAGTAAAATTAATTCATTATCAATTTTAGTTACATGATTTCTGTTATCCAAATATGCCTTAAATAAACTTAGAACATGACCATTAATACCTAAGAAATTTAATTTCTCTAACAGAATATCATGGTTAACGGTATCAAATGCTTTACAAATATCGAAAAATAAACCCAAGCATTTATTCCCTCGGACTAACTCACATATGATTTTATTTGTAACACATGAAATAACATCATCTGTGTAAAGTTTATTTCGAAAACCGAATTGATTTGAAGAAAGTACGTTGTATTTGTTCAAATAATTTTATAGACGAATTTTTATGCATTTTTCTAAGAGTTTAGATATAGGCCACATGAGAGCAAAGATATTGGTGGGTAATTGTTGATGCACTTTTTATCTTCTGATTTGAAAATAGGGACAATTATAGCACTTTTTAATTAATCTGGAAATTTAGCATATAAGAAGTACAAATTAAATATATGAACAAGCGGTTTAGTCAAGAAAATTATTAACAGTTTAAATATTTTTGAGGATATAGCATCTTCGTCAGGGCTTGTATTAGGCCTATTTTTTAACCAGGAAACATGTTTAATTATTTCATTTTCTCTTACAGGGGGAAAAAATAGAAGACTGTAGTTGTTTCATATTATTACAAAAATTACCACTTCTCCTAGAACAGATTGTCTCACAAAAAATACCAAAGATCTGATTACCGTTTTTTTCTTTCCCCCCACCCTGAATTTTCTCTTATTGTAAGGAAAATGTCTGGTATTCTCATGGCGGATCCTCTGACTCGTCACGCCAAACACAATCTCGTTATCACCAATTCACAGACTCTTGATAATTCATTCAGCGTTGTTAAATATCAGATCGAAAAATCACTAATTCCCAAGTAGCTTCTCTCATTATAATCATTACATTCGGGATCGTAAAAATCAGCTGACGTAAACGAAGTCTTTAATCTAATGGCAATTTATCATTTGTCACACAAAATGAAAACAGTTGAAGAGGACGACTATACACCAGCGAAAATCATACATTGCCTCTGACATGACAGGGCCGTTACTGTGACACCAATTTAAAACAGCTGCAATCGATACATCACAGCATAATGTATTTTACATATACATACGTTATCAATATCATAACGTCCACATACAAAATAAATATTTCTTCTACTCAGTTCAATAAACCTGCTTCGTGCAATATAACTGTATTTGTTTATTTAGTGAGCACTGGATATTATGTAAACTTTGTATCCACAATTGTTCGCGTTGGAGTACTTTCATTTTTATATTACATTATAGATGAAAAAGCTATTCTACTGGAACTGTTCCATACGATCTGGTTCACCTGAAATTCCGAGTTTCAAATAACTGTCCCGGAATAACAACTTGACAGACTTGTAACCTGGAACTCTGTGTTGCCAACTTGGTTGTTTTCCGACTAAATCTGTTTTTTTTTAACGACAGTTTAGTTGGGAAAATAGGCATTTAGTTGCTAGTAGCAAGTGTAGTTTATTTTTAATTCTGTCTAGCTGAGATCTAGTTATGTTTTGGTGTTTCTCTTCAAATAATAAGTCTTTCAGTTTCTGGTATCAAGTATTTAATTATCGTGATGCCAGTAACAGAAATTAAAGAAGCAGAATTTGTAATATCGAAGTTGGTTCCTTTTGGTCGAATTCAAAGTCGAAAGAAAATTTAGTATTGTATTGTATTGTATTTATTAACATTCCATGGTATTCATACATCCTTACAGCTAGAATATGGAACAAGTCAAAAAACTTAATACTATTATAAAATCTTAATTTATAGTCACAGTCTAGTTGAAATATATATAGACGAGATTTACAATATAGTCTACTAGTACAACACAAAGTTTTAGTATCAGTTTCATGAAGTGTTATTGAATGTCATGAATTCACCTACAGAATAGAAGGCGTGAGAAATTAGGTACTTCTTTAATTTGGCCCTAAATAATTTTGTTTTGAGTTTCATTTTTTATTTCGATAGGGAGGTTATTAAAAATTTTTACTGCCATATAACGCACTCCTTTTTGATAGCACGATAGACTTGCCGATGGAGTATGAAAGTCATTTTTTGACGTGTATTTATGCTGTGAACTGTTGAATTAGATACAAAGTTTTCACGATTACATACGAGGAAGATTATTAATGAAAAGATATACTGACAAGCCATGGGCAGTGAGTTAAAACATGTTAAATTAAATAAACAGAATGAGTACAAACATGGTGAATGTAATTTTGGGGATCCTTACTGTTCCATGCAGAAAAAAAAAATCAATTCTGCCACAATTTTGAACTACCAGCGTTAATACTAGGTGTTCAGTTCAAAGTGTGTCATGGCTCGCTGTCTGCCGTCATATGGCTAGTCGATGAGCCTAGAGAATTCAATCTTCCTACACTTCCGCAGAGGTGTATTACCTATGTGTCAGAGAAGTTGCATAGCAAGTACGGCGTTCATTCTGAAGAGTACTTACTGATATGTACGGTAACGCCGGTAGTGGCAGGAATGTGAACTGTTTGGAAACATGTACTGAGGTGGGTTTTTTTCTTACTGTCGGGATATGGGGAGAGGGTTAAAACGATTTCTTACGTATTTGTTGACATTAACTTCGACGGTCAACATGGACACGGAGCATTTGATTTGTATTGTGGAATGTTTCCGTACGCAACCGATGGTAACAAATACCTTGCGTACGACTTGGCCGCGCAAAACACAGTCAGAAAGAGGTTACGGTAGCACACAGACAGTACAGACCGCCATCTGTTGCTACGACGTTCAAGTTATACCGTACACGTTCTCAAGTTCAGATTGAACGCTTTGATTAATAGGCAACTTCTCTGACATAAAAGCTGAAACTCGCTTCAAATCGCTGACTCACAACAGTGACGTCATGACACACTTTGAAATGAACACCCAGTATATGCTTTAAGAAATAGGAACAACTGAGACAAATTACAAACAACTCCAACTTCCACTGCAATTTCAACTTCTTTATTTTTACCAGCTCAATCTGAGGAAGATACTGATGTGATGATATAGATCAGCGGTCATTAGCATAATGCACCCTCGGGCTAGCGTCTCTTAACCGCGAGCACGCTAGTCTCTCTAGCGCATCCGTGGATGCTAGCGGGAATGCAGTATTCCAGTGGCGGAGTTTTCTTCATGCCAGAAATTACGTCAGCAATAAAAGCTTAATGATGCACAAAATGTTCACATATGCATTCAAATAAGCATATTTTATATAGGCCTAGGCCTAATTAATAAATACTCAGAGTGTCGTTTATATCAATAACCTAAAAATATAGGTCTCTTCTGAAATTATTGAAGTGTCCAGTGAAAGAAGTGGACAAGCCACAAATCCTGATATGTAGAATATCTCTTTATTTCACTGGGATTTTTACCTCTCATCTGAGCCCAAGAATAAATAATATGAATATTCAAAACCGGAAATAGATAGATTGGCGGAATTGGTACAAACGGTTTTTTCGAAAATTTCATAATTTAATATCTACTGAAATTAGATTTCTAGAAAAAATATATACGTATCAAATTTATTTTAAAATTAAAAGTCCTCGAAATTAAACAAAAAAAATAGAGATATTAATATGAAATCTTTATAGATTTGAAGTGGAATAGCTTTTGAGTTAGGGCAGAAAATGAAACAAGACAGCTTGAATCCACATAATAATAATAATAATAATAATAATAATAATAATAATAGTGACAGTAATACCAATAATAAGTATAAAGGTTACTATAATATTCTTTTCATTTTTCTGAATTTCAAATTATGTCATACTAGTGTTTAGTCAGCATAAATATTATTTATGTACGAGTAATAGAACTATTTTTATTAAATTTCAAAACTCACGATTAACTCGAAAACTTTAAGCAGTGGAAACATTTCGAAAACAAATTTGAAATCATCGCGATGTTATCTATGAGAATCCGTAGTTCTAAAGACAAAAGTTTAGCCATTTTGCATATGGAAGGCGAAAATACTCCTTTTTTTACTCGGCGTAACACGGAAACTAGTAAAGATTTTGAATAGCAACCACTTTTAAAACAAATTTTCATTCTCTACAAATATTTCTCTCTCTTTTACCCCATCTAAAGTGAAAAATAAAAAAGTTTGCCGCTTATCAACTTTTGACGGTGTCAATGTCTATTTTTAAACAGGTCACTTCGAAGTTGGTATTTTTTTTCACTTTCCAAAAAAGATTTCGATTTAAAATTTTTTCTATGCTTTTCTTAAGTATTTATCTATGAATCCTAAAAATTACAGCGCGATTGAGTGACTATCATAGGAGCTACGACATGATAATTTTTAACGGTGCGGCAAATATTGTCCTCGTCTGCAGCTACTGACTATTCTCCACTGATCGCCCGCATCAACTACGGCTGCTTTCTCCCTCTCCCTTCTGGACCACGGTGCATATTCCGATACACTCCTTACCCGATACCCATTTCAGCAAGTGCTGACGACCACTGATATAGATGGTGATTTACTAACCATTGATTTTTAGTGAATTAGCAAAATATCTTTAATTATTTAATATATTTAATGTTATTTTGGTTATAATTACGGGAAAAATGAATTGTTCAGCTTATAATTTTAGTTGCTTTGACTGTTTATTAATTGGAAAAATTTTTTACTGTTATAAATACCTACTGCTGGAATTTTGACAGCAATATTTTGTCTGCAAAGAAGCTTTATGTAACATTATGACGTAGCTACCATACTATAGGAAATGATGTCTGTAAATGACTGGAAGATAATAATATTGGTTTTAACAGGGTTAAAAGTTCTGTTTGAAATAGGAATTATTTGTACTGTAAAATCTATTTTGTGTATTAATGCAAAATACAATTGGATTTTTGATCCATTTGATTTGATGCATTTAAATTCTGAATTAAATTAAATAGACATGTTAAGCACGCAGTAACACTAAGTACAACGAATATAGCTGTGCTGTAACCGCTTCAAATCTGGCTCCACATCTCACAAAAGCTTCTAAAATCCTATTTCAAAGAGTTAATAACATTAATTGAATAAGCTTTGACAGGAACGTTTTACAGAATTGTGCTGTATAAGGAGGTGTGCTAGTGGTTACAAACCTCCACCGACAAACAATTAATCATTATATGTCGTTCATTTATTTGTTAATCTGATATTATTTTATAGAATTGAAAGGGATTTTTTTGCTGCTGTTCGTACGAATTTTAGAATTGAGGGCTCCAGTCAGAGACGAGGGCATGCCACAAATCCTGAAAAGCAGAATATCTACTTTCTCTACAATGTGTTCTATTTCGGCGTTGCAGAATATACAGGGTGTCTCAAGAGGAATGTAAAAGTAGTATGACGTAGTAAAAATGCAATAATCAACAAAGACGAACTTCTTATTGATTTACGTGCACGTCGACGAAAATATTCTCTAAATTGACCAAATAAACCAGGCTCCGCCAAGTCGAGTCAAGATCGCGAGAGGGCGTACAGGCCTGCTTACGGCTTCCACTGCGGGCAGTACACTTGTACACTGCAGTCTATCAGTGGTGGAACCTATCGAGGTCGCTTGGGGGCACCGGTGCACTGCATTTTGCACCAGGAATATTTATGTGCTAAAACATGAACCTTAGCAATGTAATGGATGTTGTTATGCGAACAATTAATTTCATAAGGTCTAAAGGACTCAATCACAGGGACTTCAGGGCACTGCTTGATGGTATTAACAGTATGGGGATTTACTCTACCATACCGAGGTAAGGTGGTGAAGTCGAAAAATTCTGGAACGTTTTCTCGCACTTAGAAATGAAACTGCCTTATTTATGGATGTACATGGGAAACCTGTTAGAAGCCTTGGACATGAAAGAATATATAAGAATAATGCAACAATTGTGCGAAGTTTCGAACGTAGATTTGAGGATATTAGAGATCTTGAACAACAATTTAAGATATTTGCAATATCTTTTTCAGTGAGTGTCCTGGATATTCCTGCTGAACTACAATTAGAAATACTTGATTTACAAAGCGATATTTAGCTAAAGGATAAGTATCAAAACAAAAAGTATTAACCATTTCTATACTTGTTTTCCACGAGAAAGGTTTCCTAAACAGTACAATCTTGCTGCAAGAACGTTGTAAATGTTCGGGACAACCTACGTATGCGAAACACTGTTTTGTTTAATGAAGTTTACAAAGTCACGTCACAGAAACAACTAAGTGATGAACAATTGAAAGCATGTTTGCGATTGGCTGGTACTAAAACAATAGCTCCGAGAATTAAATAGCTGCTTACTAACAGAAAACTGCAAAAATCGCAGCGGATCTCTGATGTTTAAGAAAAAGTACTATTATTAGAGAATTGTATTTGAATGACAACGTTTGTACTGTTGTTTTATTTTGTTAATTGAATTGTATAGCAATGAGAAGAAGACAAACAGTATATTAATCTGTATAAAAGTGTATATTTTGTTTTGTTTCATTATTGTGCAAACATGCAAAAATTTGTTTCGTATATAGTTAACTGTACAAAATTGTATAGAGTACTGTTTTTCAGTATAGTGCAATTAACAGTGAAAGTGTGCTTCAATTAAAAGCTGAAATTAATTTACATTCTTATCACAAATTTGGTTCACATACAAGTTCTTAGCTCCGCCACTGTGGAAGCAACTACCCTTGCCCGCAGCCGTACGTCAGGGCTTGAGGGTTTGTACGTACGCACGAGAGTGTAGTCACTTGACGGTCCCTGAAATAAACTAATGATATATATGGGACACTTATTAGTGTTATATATTTAAGCACGTGGGCTTACAGCTGTTTCGGCATATACAACATCGTCAGGGCCTACTGGATCATAGCGTCATCTTGATATCGCTGCGAATACACGAATAATTAAAATTTGTTTGAAGAAACGTTTCGATTATCCAACTAAATTAATTTATTCTGAATTTAATGTGTTTAATATTGAACTAATTTATAAGTATACGCTGTTAAAATTTTATCATAAAAATCGTAATAAGTTTGTATTACAGACACACAATTATGACACAAGACGAAATATTAATTTAACATTAGTAGAACCTAAATGTCTCACATCTGCTGGTCTAAAGCATAGCACTAATTTTGGCCCTCGGTTGTACATTGCTTTAACTAAATTACACCCAGAACTTCTAACATGTAACCCACTAACAAATAACAAGAAAATTAGAAACGTGTTAATATCTTCAATTTGATTAAATAAATTTATAGCCTATGTGTATGAATTAATCAACCTATATTATATTTGTATTCTATAATTTTGAAATATATATATAGTCCTACTTTTCACGTGCGATATTCTTCTTCTCTAGTGTTAATATTATATTATATAATTCCATTGCCGCTGTAATTTAATTTAGTTCCTATTTTATTTTACTTATTTATTTTTATTATTATTATTTCTTATTTTATATATTTCTCTTATATTAATATTTTATTATATAATTTCTGTAACTGTAATTTTAATTCTATTTCCTATTTTAATTTACTTTATATTCTCTTATAGACCTATTAATATTATATCTGAACTGCGACCGAACACGAGCGCTGCTCATTCGGTCTCAAATTTTGTTAATACTACTGTATCTCCTGTTTTATATTGTTTGTATTATTTTATTTCTATTTCTCTTGTTTGTTTGTAATTATATTCTTTATTCTGTATATTTAAATTTAAATAAAATAAATAAATAAAAATTGTGTAAGGGTGTGTTTGGGTGTTGTAATGTGGAGTCAAATAGTGAGTGTGTTCTGAAATTGATCTGTGTGTTGAGAATTTGATTTGGGTGTGTTTTAGTGTGTCTGTATATTTTACATTGTTCTAGTGTGTTGAGTTTTTGGTTTTTGGGTTGGATGTGTAGGATTTCCATGTCTGTATTTATGTTATAGTATGTATGGTTATGTGTTCGGCATATGTAGATGTATTGTGTCCTCTGGTTATTGCTTTAGCGTGTTTTTTGTAGCGTGTTTGGAATGATCTGCCTGTCTGTCCAATGTAGAACTTGTTGCAACTATTACATGTGAGTTTGTATACTCCTGTGTGGTTGTATTTATTTGTTTGTGTTGTTTGTTGTTGAGATGTCTTTTGTAGTGTGTTTTCTGTTCTGTATGCTATGTTGTATTTCTGATTTCTGAATGAGGATGCGATCTTATGTGTGTTTTTGTTTTCGTATGTTAGTGTGATGTATTTCTTGTGTTCTTGTGTTTGTGTTGTATTTTGTGTTTAAAGTTTTTGTTTTGTCTTCCTTACGATGTTGTCTATTATCTTTGGATTGTAACCGTTTTCTTGTGCTATGTATTTGATTGTGTTCACTTCTTCATTGTAGTGTTGTTGGCTCATGGGTATGTTGAGTAATCTGTGTACCATTGTCCTGAATGCAGCGTGTTTGTGTTGTACGGGGTGGTTGGATCTGTTGTGTATGTGTGTGTGTGTGGTGGTGGTGGTTGGTTTTCTGTATGTTTTGAAGGTGTGTTTGTTGTCAACTATTGTTATGGTGATGTCTAGAATATCAAGATGACGCTATGATCCAGTAGGCTCTGACGATGATGTATATAACGAAACAGCTGTAAGCCCACGTGCTTAAATATATAACACTAGTAAGTTGCCCATATCAATGATCTGCAATTGGGTAGTGTTAAAAGTAGTGTGCGCAAGACTCAAGATGGAAATAAACTAACATAATTTCACTCATAGGTATACATTAATTTTAGAAACTACGCAACTCCTGGCATTTCATTACTTTATATTATTTTAATGTACCGAAGTACATATGATATTTCCATGCAGATATTCTGCGTCATCATACGATGAAAGAGTAATGGAACGGATAAAAATTCTTTCCGGCACCGGGATTTGAACCCGGGTTTTCAGCTCTACGTGCTGATGCTTTATCCACTAAGCCACTCCGTTCCATTACTCTTTCATCGTATGATGACGCAGAATATCTGCATGGAAATATCATATGTACTTCGGTACATTAAAATAATATATGATATGCGTAAATCACTTCGTGATTTAAGACGGCGCTTATTCCGTCGGATCCCGGCCAACTAGTCACTCATAACGAGTGCACCTCAGCACATGTGTGGACTTTAGTCCTACGTTCATAGACATCTGTGACGTAGTGCAGAGGGCGGCCACTAGAGGAAACCCAAGAGTTGGAACTTAAACTGAGACGATTCTGTCCGACACCGGGATGTGTATCCGGTGTGGCTTAGTGGATAAAGCATCAGCACGTAGAGCTGAAAACCCGGGTTCAAATCCCGGTGCCGGAGAGAATTTTTCTCCGTTCCATTACTCTTTCATCGTATTTCATTATTTTCTAAAAATTGTGTAACAAGAGAGTAGATTTCTGAGGTTGCTTATATTAAGCATATACTGTCTATCCTCAATTAATTAATAAATTAATTAATTTTTAGACTTGCAACAACAGAGAACAGTTTTTCTTTGTTCCTAAAAATGTGTTATTTCAAAGTTACGTAGTTCTAGAATAAACTTAGCTGTTTGTTTAATCTCAACAGAATTCGTTCAGCATCGAATACGGTGAGAAACCGTCAGGGAACTGAGCTTTGACCGGGCAGCAGATTTTGATTACACTAGATTCAGTGCAAAGGGAGTGTGACGAGACTTACGGTTCGCTTTAACCTGGGAGAGTAATTTGCCTCCCTCAGCTTACCACTAGCTACTGCTGTCGTAATTGCAGCCCTGCGTGGAACAATGTCCGGAACGTTCTTAATCTAATTGTAAAGGACAGATGTATAGCGTGATTCAATCCAACTGTGAAATATTCTGTTAGAATATAGTTGACGCCTACACAAATATTTTGAGGTGGAAAATGAGTGGGTCGCTTCTAGTTTTTCGAAGAAGAGCCTTAAATTTCGGATGACTTCTGGAAGGTATAAAACACTTTATGTACTTCTAGCTTCATATACCAGTTTTTCTGCAGTTATGAAAGAATGTTATTTGTCTAATAGAATTATTTATGTACAACATTTTCTTTGTAATAGGCATGGTAGGTCGCCAACCGTTCGTAACGATATCCAAAAAATGTGCTATATTAGAATCGCTTATAAGTTTTAAACAAATACTCATAACAATGAAAGTTTACGTTGAACGCGTTTCGAGGTAAAATCCAACAATTTAACTTAAGTTTGTATCATTTTGTTAGACTATTTCGTTTATATGACGTCATTCCATTTTCGACCAATGAAGTGTAATGAAATTTTGAATTCCAACCAATCACAGTCACACTTTGCGATAATTTTCGCAGCTAGATTTATCGCTATCAATTTATCGCATGGTCGTTCTTTTGTTTAATCGTTGTCGCCAACTGTTTCCCCGGAAATTGATGATCATGAATACATTAAGATGCAACTACACGGTTAAACTTTTCTTTCAACTTTAAAGCAATGAATGCAAGATTGATATTTAATATTAATTAATATATTTACGCAGTGAAGACGACGTTCAAAACGGCGCACCATGTAGACACAAAATCTTCATGCATCTTAATTGAACGTACCTTTTAAACTTGATTCTTTCAATATTCTTCCCAGATTGCACGCATACGCGATTGGAATACAGTAGATGCAGCTTTAGTTCCGTTACACACTACAGCGAGAATGCGTTTGTCGAGCTATAAAAAATGCTTTCGTGTAGCACTGATTGTAACGGTCGAAATAAGACAAAGCTGACATTGGTCCAGCTCCCACAGGTAACTTAACCTATATTGTTGCCTATAAAATTTGTGTTTCGTGAATGAAATGAAACAATTAATAGAAAGTCAGATGTTCAAATTTATGTAACATCATCGCATATCAAACCCAAAGACCTTGCATAGTAATAATAAGGTCTTTGATCAAACTGCCTTCCGTACGGCGTAATAAAATTCGTGTTTTAATTAGGCCTATGTATAAAGAGATGACTTCACTGTGTAGCAACATGTCTCGCTGTGAATACGTAAGCATTGGTATATACCCTAGCTGACCCCACTGTTAGTGTTAAATTAAATTATGATTTCAGCAGACAATGGAAATGTATCTTTGTTATAATAATAAAAGAAAAGTGCAGTACATGTAATTAACATTGTTAAACCTGCATTTCGCTTTTCGCAATTGGCATTACTGAATAGTAACATCGAATTTCCTTATTGCAGTAATCGATAGTCATCTACGAGTATTTCAACTTCACAATGTCTGAATAGGTTAAGTATTCGTTAATAAACAATTATTAAAATTCTGTAATCGAATTTTAGGGATATATTATTTTAGTACATTATGCAACGAGCTATAATGATAGTAATTAAGACGCGAGTATGTTCGTTTATGAAACGAGCGAAAGCGAGTTTCATAATTTTCATACGAGCGTCTTAATTACCATTATAGGCAAGTTTCATACGACTTTTCATGCTCGACCATATTTCTAACTTGAAATTATTCAGAAGTATTCATTTCATTCGTATCTGACTGAAGATCGGAAGTGACCTTGTGCATAGCTCGTAAATTGTGAGATGTACGCAGACGCGAAAGTATTGATTTTTTTCCGAGGAACAATGATGTCATTGACCTTGATGTAATCTAGAGAATAACATTAGATTTACATTGATTTAGAATTGAAAAACGAGATGACAAATTGAATTTATTTGAATATTATTTACAATTAACGCTAATGATTATAGTAACAGAACATAACCTTCTGCGACAGTATTGGATTTCCAGCCTCCGTGACGTTTCCCTCGTCTTTCGATTGCATATCTGAGAATAATAAAAAACCTGAACTTTAATGAATAGGTGTACTTTAATGACATGCATTAAAGGACTGCTACCAGGTGTATAATTACTACATTTCGGCATGGTCGAGCATAAACATTTTTGTTTTATTCACGAAATAGTCCTAATAAATGTCACTCGAGGTCTGAGATTACTACAGATAATCAAATGCTATTATCGATACAGTATATGAAAACAACCAGAAGAGAGGTACAGAAGCAGGACAATGTGGTCTTTCATCAGCATAATTTTGAAAATTGTACAAGTTTTAAATATTTAGGTACAATGATTACAAACAATAATGATATATCCTCAGAAATAAAGACAAGAATAATGGCCGGTAATAGGTGTATGTTTGGGCTTGGAAAACTATTTAAACTCGGTTCATTATCCAGATCTGCAAAGAAAATAATTTATAAAACTATTCTAAGACCAGTGGTTACATATGCTAGCGAAGCTTGGGTTTTAACAATAAATAATGAAAATATGCTAGCAGTTTGGGAAAGAAAAGTCCTGAGAAAGATATATGGTCCCCATTTTGAAAATGGTCAGTTTAGAAGTAGAACAAATAAAGAACTAATGGAACTGTATGGAGAGCCGAGTATAGTTTCCTTCATTAAAAAAGGCAGACTTAGATGGTTGGGACATCTTGAACGTATGCCAGAAGGCCGACTACCTAAACGGGCATTATATGGACACCCAGGAGGATTAAGGAAGAGAGGAAGTCCAAGGCTGAGGTGGCTTCAGGATGTGGAGGATGATCTGCGGAGAGTTGGATGCAAGAGATGGAGACAACGGGCTCAAGATAGAGATGAATGGTTTCTACTGATTAAGGAAGCCCAGGCCCTTCATGGGCTGTAGTGCTAATAATGAATGAATGAATTATCGATACAAGTCTACTCATGCACCCATTGTATCCTAGACGGCTATGTGTTGCCACAGAGTCCATGATCCGATGAGTGCATGTGTGTGTGGAAGCAAGAGGAGAACATTTTGAACATTTGTAGTGAGTTTCTGAATTGATTAAAGTTGCAGCACTTGATACCAAGCTGACAATATCTAACACATGTTTTGTTATGTTCTTTCATTAATAACTAAAAAAAACTAAGGTTTTTCGGGCATATGTTTATATGAACTTTTTTTCTTGTTTTGGTGTGAGGAACATGCCTCCAAGGTTTGTCAAAGTATTTATGAAACACCCTGTATAAGACTGCAGGTAGGACAGGAATATTAGCGGAGACAAGGTGTGAACGAGTGCTGTTGCTGCAACGAAATTGAAGGACAGCACATAATAGAATGGAATGACACCGCTACTGTAAAGCGTTTGTAATCTGTAGCAGACTCTTACTCTTTCATTCATCCAATAAACGAAACAAATTCAAATTATTATTATTATTTTTTTTTTTCAAATTTCGCACAGAACCGCCCTCGCTGACACACGTAGTTGTACGTCCATAAATTCACCTCACTAGTCAGCCACTGCTGTTTTCCTCATGATTTAATGAAACATTGTATATCCATGGGGAATGGATTATAAGCAACATCACAGCTTATGTTTTATGTCCTTATGACAAGGAAAGAGCGTCAGAATGTAATACGTTGGCAGTATGTGTAAAATGGAGCGCACTAGTGCCAATTGTCAAGCGACATCATTGTGATACAAAGTACGATAAACTTTCATGATGTAGGAACATATTTTTCACTACCCAGAAGAGTGAGTTATGTTATGTTTTATGATTCGAGATTTTGAAACTCCGTTCCATTTATAGTCGCTTGAACTGCGAGGTGATATCACAGCTGTCTGTTGGGAATGGTATATTGTTGCTGTATTGGGTTTCCATTTTGCTGTCATATATCGATCAGTCCGCTGAGATATGTTGTCATCTCGTTGTCATCTCTGATTAGTGTACCAGCAGGCCTTGCGAAGTGGGAGTGCGAACTAACTCGACATTTGCTTTTTAATAATAGGCAAAATATATTTCTGGTTATTTTATGGTTGAGAAAAGCTTCTAAAAACCTGAGCCCTGCCGGCATCTGAACCTGCGACATCCCGAATACTAGTCTAGTGTCTTACAACTGAGCCATCTCGCTGGCTGATACTATACAGGTTGATTCAAAAGTGATAGTCAAAAATGTAAAAGTTGAAACATGACGAAATCTTTCTATTCGTTATTGTTGAAAAGTACGAACTAAGACAAGGGGCATTCCATGGTTTTTTTATTTTATTAGGTTATTTTACGACGCTGTATCAACATCTAGGTTATTTAGCGTCTGAATGATATGAAGGTGATAATGGCGGTGAAATGAGTCCGGGGTCCAACACCGAAAGTTACCCAGCATTTGCTCCTATTGGGGTGAGGGCATTCCATGGTAAAATACATACATACATACATACATACATACATACATACATACATACATACATACATACATACATACATACATACATACATACATCGTCGACCACCTCCTTTTCGAATGCCCGAAATTGGACAAAGAAAGACTAGCGTTCCAGCGGGAAATGTTAAGGAAAACTGGCAAGTGGACTTTCACAAAGCTTAAAATAATGCAAGAACATGCGCATACTTTCATAAACTATGTCGATGTTATAAATTTAGACGAGTAAACTTAGGATAAATTAATCTAGGATAGATAAGAGTAGGCAATAGATATAATGAAAGACTCAAATCTTCACAACAGAATAACAGACCTACATACGCCTAGAGAGTGACAGAAAGGAGACATAATGTGTTATATTGTAAACTTACAGGTAGCAAGGCATGTAGTATTACCTTTATTGTAATGGGACATGCCGTTCAACTAATATTAAAAAAAAAATACATACATACATACATACATACATACATACATACATACATACATACATACATACATACATACATACATACATACATACATACATACATACCTACCTACCTACCTACATAGCCCCTAAGTGTTCTGCCCATAGGCAGGTCTTTCACTGCAAATCCAGTATTCTCCAATCTTTTCTATTTTTTGCCTTCCTCTTAGTTTCCGCATATGATCCACATAGGCTATCTTAATGTCGTGTATCATCTGGTATCTTCTTCTGCCCCGAACTCTTCTCCCGTTCACCATTTCTTCCAGTGCATCCTTCAGTAGGCAGTTTCTTCTCAACCAGTGACTCAACCAATTTCTTTTCCTCTTCCTGATCAGTTTCAGCATCATTCTATCTTCAGCCACTCTTTCCAACACAGCTTCATTTCTTATTCTGTCTGTCCACTTCACACGTTCCATTTTTGTCCATATTCACATTAGAAATGGTTCTCTTCACTTCGTCGTAATGTCCATGTTTCTGTCCCATATAATGCCACGCTCCATACAAAGCACTTCACTGGTCTCTTCTTTAGTTATTTTGCCAGAGGTCCGCAGAAGATGCCCCCCCCTTTTTTTTTATAAAAGCTTTCTTTGCCATAGCTATCCTTCTTTTGACTTCCTTGCAGCAGCTCACGTTACTGCTTTTAGTTCACCCAAGTATTTGAAGCTGTCCACTTGCTCTATTGCCTCATTATTGCGCGGAATATAAATATCTCACCTGGTATATTTTGCTTTATACTATAGCAAAAGAATGAATAACAGTTCTTCCCATTTGTTGTTTAGGAAGTGAATTTACATTGATTTATAGTTCAGTGTTGAGGAAAATCCGTTGTGACAAAGAAAATATGCGAGGAAAAAGAAACTTATTGAGGAAACATCAGCACCATCTGTTGGACGTCTTTATTGAGTCATTGAGGAATTCAAATTAATGCACACCATAACATTCAAAACAGTTCTTCTGAGACACATCCCTAACACATAGTATTTTAAGTTTTATACACAGTTGAATTAAACCACAACAAATTATGCCATTAAAAGCTATGTATCACTTATACATGACACGTGGGCACAGATTGATTTTATATCTTTTCAGTGCTTAAAAATAATGTTCACGTCCCTAATGTATTGAATACCATGCAGTTCTCCACATCCAAAAATATTCCGCAAATGATTCGTTTTCGAAAGAGGATTCTTCTATATTTTGGATCGTGCGATTACTATGGGCGAAACATTACGATCCGGAAACGAAACACTGGAAGAAATTTAACGTTAAAAATCGTCATGAAAGATCCTCGCATTAGTTTTCTGGACATAAACTTTTTATAGAAAAATAACCTCCTGAATTTACAGGTTGCCATTAAAGACGAGGTAAAAATTGTTTCAATAAAAGAAAATACCATAATAAATATATATAAAGGAGATTGATATTAAATAATAACTTGTAATTATCAGAAACCGGAAGTTTAGGCATTATGAATCATTAAAATAGGCAGGCAAAAAGGCATCATAAATAGCTAAAATAGGCAGGCAAAAAGGCATTACAAATAGCTAAAATACGCAATAAAAGGCAATTACAAAAACCTTGCACTAGACCCATTTATTTACTACATTAACTATTCAATAACTCATATTTTAAAGAACTTTAAAGTTTTAAACAAAATGCTAGTTTGTACTTGACACAAAAATGAAAATGTTTTTAAAAGGCCTATGTATTGCAATGCCTTATCCGTTGCACACGACAACCAAATGCTTTTTTAAGTTCTCTGGGGTCATGCTTGGTGTCTCCAACTCGATTCTTAAAAATCCGCTATGAGACCGTGCAGAAACCGCTAAACTGGTATATTGTCAATGTAAAATTAGATTATTTTGCCGCTGTGAGTGCTATAAATACCCGCTAAATCTCTATATCAGCAATACAAATTTCATAAATTTTATCCGCTAAACCAACACTGAAAAACGCTAGATCTAGCGGGAAAACCGCTGAATTGGCAACACTGGACTCATGCTACAACAACGTCGCAATGAAAACTGAAAGAAAAATAACCGTTAAAAATAACGTTAGACCCGCACTCATTGTTGCCTTGTCAAATAAACACAAGCGATAATTAAAATGCTTACTGTTATACATTTTAGCACGGCAGCACTCATTGTTAAAGAGAATATGAACTGACTAAAAGACAATAATATACATTCGGTGAAGTCACTTTCATTATAGCGGTTATAGAAATAAATTAAAATTTACCTGTAGGCAATTTTTAATAATAAATTGATAATTAATAGATAAATAATAAAAAAGGCAAAAAAACATTTATTTTGCAAATTAGGCGTTTATATTTAAAAAAAAGGCAGAAAAGGGCAACGTAAAACAGTGACGTTTCAATCACAAAGGTATAATTCGTATAGATTTACTTTCAAAATGAAGATAGATTTAACACATTTAAAAAGGCATTCTGCCAAAGTTCCGGTCCCTGGTAATTATATTACTATGATGTAACGAAGTACATATGGATGTTTCAGTGCAGCAATTTTTTGCGTTTCCATATGGTGAAGAATCGGTAGAACGGAGAAAAACTTTCTCGGGCACCGAGACTCGAACCTGGGTTTCCAGGAATTCGATCCAGCATCGGAGCTTGAACCCGGTGTAGCTTAGTGGATAAAGCGCCAGCACATAAAGCTGGAAACCTGGGTTCGAGTTCTGGTTCCAGAGAGAGTTTCTCTCCGTTCTACCGATTCTTCATAATAACTTGTAAGTTTTCCTTAAGTTAGAGGTGGTGCCTCAAAATTCTAATTGAATCCCGTAGAGCCATAATTACTATTTGACGGATATTCCTCATAAGTGGATCGAGGCTTGTATCCGGGAACTGTTGAGGTATGGTAACTAGTGTGTCAGCTATTAGCCCTGTTAATTCTATTTCCTGAATAATTATGATAAACTCGTACTACTTGGAAAAATTTAAAGCGTGACGGGAGCGTATTATTCTTAATTATTAAATAAGCTGCGGGAAGAAAGTTGTGGAGAAACTTCGTGTTAAAATTTTCAAAGTGTGCTGTTCTTTCAAGCTAATGCAGCCGTTCACAAGTTCCTGTCTGCGTTGCAAGGAATTGTTGAAGTTAACTGAATTCGTTTACCGTTCTGGACATTCTGAAGACTTAGCCTCCTCAGACTATACTTTTTTTGAAATTAAAAAAAAAAACACTGAAAGAAAAAAGTTTCCTTTGAATGAAGCAGACAAACAATTTTTGTTGAAAGGCTTAGAATTGATTTATAACCGATGTGACAAGTGAACAGAGTTGGAAGGTGATTATTTTTAATAAATAACATTTATTATAAGCTGAGAACTTATAAATACTCCTCGTACCAACAGAAAAAAAAAACTTTAAGAGGAAGCAGCGAATTAGAAATGAAGAGTCTACTGCAACAATGATGGATGTCACTTTCTTTCGAAAATGAACCAAGACTGTTAATGCATAGCTTAAGACATATGGAATGTACATAGAGAGTTACATGGCATTAACACTGATAGTCATTGTCCAGTAATGATCGGAAAATCACAGTTAAGCTTTGAGCGCTAAGCATTTCAAACTTTCAATTGCTTCTCCTGCAAAATGTATTCCAAATGACATCCATCATTCTCGCAGTGGACTCTTCAAATGAATATCTTGATTGATGTTATTTTTAACAACTTAACGCATTGAAATATTTAGGTGCAACATTTTGAATGCGAAGATATAAACAGTAGAATTAAAAATTGTACTAATACTACAGGTGGTATCAAATTTTTCAGTAATTAACGAACGCTG